>NW_027190833.1:0-25177 GCF_040958095.1 Procambarus clarkii
ATCACTCTCTTGAACTCTTGAATCCCTCTCATGAGCCTTTGCATCCCCCTCCTGAGCCTTTGCTTCACTCTCTTAAGCCTCTGCATCTCTCTCTTGAGCCTCTGCGTCACTCTCAAGAGCCTATGACTCCCTCTCTTGTGCCTCTGCATCCCTCACTTGATTCTCTGCATCCCTCTCTTGAGCCCCTGCATCCTTCTCTTGAGCCTCTGCATCCCTCTATTGAGCCTCTGCATCCCTCTCTTGAGCCTCTGCATCCCTCTCTTAAGCCTCTTCTTGAGCCTCTGCATCACTCTCAAGAGCCACTGCATCCCTCACTTAAGCCTCTGAATCACTCTCTTGAGCCTCTGCATCACTCTCTTGAGCCCCTGCATCCCTCTCTTGAACCTCTGCATCACCCACTTAAGCCTCTGAATCACTCTCCTGAGCCTCTGCATCACTCTCTTGAGCCTCTGCATCACTCTCTTGAGCCTCTGCATCACCATCTTAAGCCTCTGCATCACTCAATTGAAAATTTAAGAGAGGGATACAGAGGCTCAAGAGAGTGATGCAGAGACTCAAGAGAGGGATGCAGAGGATCAAGAGAGTGATGCAGAGGCTTAAGAACGTGATGCAGAGGCTTAAGAGAGGGATGCAGAGGCTCAGGAGAGTGATGCAGAGGCTTACGAAAGTGATGCAGAGGCTCAAGAGAGGGATGCAGAGGCTCAGGAGAGGAATGCAGGGGATCAAGAGAGTGATGCAGAGGCTCAAGTGAGGGATGCAGAGGCACAAGAGAGGGATGCAGAGGCTCTTGAGAGTTACGCAGAGGCTCAAGAGAGGGATGCAGAGGCTTAAGCGAGTGATGCAAAGGCTCAGAAGAGGAATGCAAATGCTCATGAGAGGGATTCAGGAGTTCAAGAGAGTGATGCAGGCGATCAAGAAAGGGATGCAGAGGCTTAAGAAAGTGATGCAGAGGCCGAAGAGAGTGATGCAGAGGCTTAAGAGAGTGATGCAGAGGCTCTAGAGAGGGACACAGAGGCTCAGGAGAGTGATGCAGAGGATCAAGAGAGGGAAGCAGAGGCTTGAGAGAGTGATGCAGAAGCTGATGAGAGTGATGCAGAGGTTCTAGAGAGTGATGCAGAGGCTCAAGGGAATGATGCAGAGGATCAAAAGAGGGATTCAGAGGCTTAAGTGAGTAATGCAGAGGCCTGCATGAAGAGAGTGATACAGAGGCTGAAGAGAGTGTTGCAGGGGCTAAAGAGAGTGATGCAGAGGCTCAAGTGAGTGATGCAGAGGATCAATAGAGGGATGCAGAGGCTCAAGAGAGTGATGCAAAGGCTCAAGAGAGTGATGCAGAGGCTTATGAGAGGGATGCAGAGGCTCAAGAGAGGGATGTAGAGGCTCAAGAGAGTGATGCAGAGGCTCAAGAGAGTGATGCAGGGGCGGAAAAGAGAGTTGCAAAGGCTTAAGAGAGTGATACAGAGGATCAAGAGAGTGATGCAGAGGCACAGGAGAATGATGTAGAGGCTTAAGAGAGGGATGCAGAGGCTCTAGAGAATGATGCAGGGGCTCAAGAGAATGATGCAGAGGCTTAAGAGAGGAATACAAAGGGTCAAGAGAGTGATGCAGAGGCTTAAGAGAGGAAAGCAGAGGCATAAGAGAGGGAGGCAGAGGCTGAAGAGAGTGATGCAGAGGCTCAAGAGAGTGATGCAGAGGATGAAAAGAGGGATTCAGAGGCTGTAGAGAGTGATGCAGAGGCTCAAGAGAGTGATGCAAAGGCTTAAGAGAGGGATGCAGAGGCTGAGGAGAATGATGCAGAGGCTTAAAAGAGTGATGCAGAGGCTCAGGAGAGTGATGCAGAGGCTCAAGAGAGTGATGCAGAGACTGAAGAGAATGATGCAGAGGCTTAAGAGAGGGATGCAGAGGCTCAGGTGAGTGATGCAGAGGCTTACGAAAGTGATGCAGAGGCTCAAGAGAGGGATGCAGAGGCTCAAGAGAGGAATGCAGGGGATCAAGAGAGTGATGCAGAGGCTCAAGTGAGGGATGCAGAGGCACAAGAGAGGGATGCAGAGGCTCTTGAGAGTTACGCAGAGGCTCAAGAGAGGGATGCAGAGGCTTAAGCGAGTGATGCAAAGGCTCAGGAGAGGAATGCAAATGCTCATGAGAGGGATTCAGGAGTTCAAGAGAGTGATGCAGGCGATCAAGAAAGGTATGCAGAGGCTTAAGAAAGTGATGCAGAGGCCGAAGAGAGTGATGCAGAGGCTTAAGAGAGTGATGCAGAGGCTCTAGAGAGGGACGCAGAGGCTCAGGAGAGTGATGCAGAGGATCAAGAGAGGGAAGCAGAGGCTTGAGAGAGTGATGCAGAAGCTGATGAGAGTGATGCAGAGGTTCTAGAGAGTGATGCAGAGGCTCAAGGGAATGATGCAGAGGATCAAAAGAGGGATTCAGAGGCTTTAGTGAGTAATGCAGAGGCCTGAAGAGAGTGATACAGAGGCTGAAGAGAGTGTTGCAGGGGCTAAAGAGAATGATGCAGAGGCTCAAGTGAGTGATGCAGAGGATCAATAGAGGGATGCAGAGGCTCAAGAGAGTGATGCAAAGGCTCAAGAGAGTGATGCAGAGGCTTATGAGAGGGAGCAGAGGCTCAAGAGAGGGATGTAGAGGCTCAAGAGAGTGATGCAGAGGCTCAAGAGAGTGATGCAGGGGCGGAAAAGAGAGATGCAAAGGCTTAAGAGAGTGATGCAGAGGTTCAAGAGAGTGATGCAGAGGCACAAGAGAATGATGTAGAGGCTTAAGAGAGGGATGCAGAGGCTCTAGAGAATGATGCAGGGGCTCAAGAGAATGATGCAGAGGCTTAAGAGAGGAATACAAAGGGTCAAGACAGTGATGCAGAGGCTTAAGAGAGGAAAGCAGAGGCATAAGAGACGGAGGCAGAGGCTGAAGAGAGTGATGCAGAGGCTCAAGAGAGTGATGCAGAGGATCAAAAGAGGGATTCAGAGGCTGAAGAGAGTGATGCAGAGGCTCAAGAGAGTGATGCAAAGGCTTAAGAGAGGGATGCAGAGGCTGAGGAGAATGATGCAGAGGCTTAAAAGAGTGATGCAGAGGCTCAGGAGAGTGATGCAGAGGCTCAAGAGAGTGATGCAGAGACTGAAGAGAATGATGCAGAGGCTTAAGAGAGCGATGCAGAGGCTGAAGAGAGGGATGCAGAGGCTCAGGAGAGTGATGCAGAGGCTTACGAAAGTGATGCAGAGGCTCAAGAGAGGGATGCAGAGGCTCAAGAGAGGAATGCAGGGGATCAAGAGAGTGATGCAGAGGCTCAAGTGAGGGATGCAGAGGCAGAAGAGAGGGATGCAGAGGCTCTTGAGAGTTACGCAGAGGCTCAAGAGAGGGATGCAGAGGCTTAAGCGAGTGATGCAAAGGCTCAGGAGAGGAATGCAAATGCTCATGAGAGGGATTCAGGAGTTCAAGAGAGTGATGCAGGCGATCAAGAAAGGGATGCAGAGGCTTAAGAAAGTGATGCAGAGGCCGGAGAGAGTGATGCAGAGGCTTAAGAGAGTGATGCAGAGGCTCTAGAGAGGGACGCAGAGGCTAAGGAAAGTGATGCAGAGGATCAAGAGAGGGAAGCAGAGGCTTGAGAGAGTGATGCAGAAGCTGATGAGAGTGATGCAGAGGTTCTAGAGAGTGATACAGAGGCTCAAGGGAATGATGCAGAGGATCAAAAGAGGGATTCAGAGGCTTAAGTGAGTAATGCAGAGGCCTGAAGAGAGTGATACAGAGGCTGAAGAGAGTGTTGCAGGGGCTAAAGAGAGTGATGCAGAGGCTCAAGTGAGTGATGCAGAGGATCAATAGAGGGATGCAGAGGCTCAAGAGAGTGATGCAAAGGCTCAAGAGAGTGATGCAGAGGCTTATAAGAGGGATGCAGAGGCTCAAGAGAGGGATGTAGAGGCTCAAGAGAGTGATGCAGAGGCTCAAGAGAGTGATGCAGGGGCGGAAAAGAGAGATGCAAAGGCTTAAGTGAGTGATGCAGAGGTTCAAGAGAGTGATGCAGAGGCACAAGAGAATCATGTAGAGGCTTAAGAGAGGGATGCAGAGGCTCTAGAGAATGATGCAGGGGCTCAATAGAATGATGCAGAGGCTTAAGAGAGGAATACAAAGGGTCAAGAGTAATGAGGAGGGATGCAGAGGCTTAAGAGAGGAAAGCAGAGGCATAAGAGAGGGAGGCAGAGGCTGAAGAGAGTGATGCAGAGGCACAAGAGAGTGATGCAGAGGATCAAAAGAGGGATTCAGAGGCTGAAGAGAGTGATGCAGAGGCTCAAGAGAGTGATGCAAAGGCTTAAGAGAGGGATGCAGAGGCTGAGGAGAATGATGCAGAGGCTTAAAAGAGTGATGCAGAGGCTCAGGAGAGTGATGCAGAGGCTCAAGAGAGTGATGCAGAGACTGAAGAGAATGATGCAGAGGCTTAAGAGAGTGATGCAGAGGCTGAAGAGAATGATGCAGAGGCTTAAGAGAGGAATGAAGAGACGCAAGAGATTGATGCAGAGGCATAAGTGAGTGATGCAAAGGCTCAAGAGAGCGATGCAGAGGCTCATGAGAGGGATGCTGAGGCTCAAGGGAGGGATGCAGAGGCTTCAGAGAGTGATGCAGAGGCTCACGAGAGGGATGCAGAGACTCAAAAGAGTGATGCAGAGGCTCATGAGAGGGATGCAGAGGCTTAAGAGAGTGATGCAAAGGCTCAAGAGAGGGATGCAGAGGCTCATGTGAGGGATGCTGAGGCTCAAGTGAGGGATGGAGAGGCTTAGCAGAATGATGCAGAGGCTCAAGAGAGGGATGCAGAGGCTGAAGAGAGTGATGCAAAGGCTCAAGAGAGTGATGCAGAGACTCTAGAGAGTGATGCAGAGGATCAAGAGAGGGATTCAGAGGCTCAAGAGAGGGATGCAGAGGCTTAAAAGAGTGATACAAAGGTTCAAGAGAGGGATGAAGAGGCTCATGAAAGGTATACAGCAGTTTAAGAGAGCGATGCAGAGGCTCAAGAAAGGGATGCAGAGGCTTGAGAAAGTGATGCAGAGGCTCAAAATAGGGATGGAGAGGCATAAGAGGGTGATGCAGAGGCTCAAGAGAGTAATGCAGAGGCTCACGAGAGGGATGCAGGGGCCCATGAGAGTGATGCAGATGCTCAAGAGAGGGACGCAGAGGATGAAAAGAGTGATGCAGAGGCTCGAGAGAGTGATGCAGAGGCTCAAGAGAGGGATTCAGAGGCTCAAGAGAGGGATGCAGAGGCTTAAGAGAGTGATGCAGAGTCTGAGGAGAGTGTTACAGAGGCTCAAAAGAGGGATGCAGAGGCTCAAGAGAGTTATGCAGAGGATCAAGAGAGTGATGCAGAGGCTGGCGAAAGTGATGCAGAGGCTCAAGAGAGGGATGTAGATGCTCAAGAGAGTGATGCTGAAGCTCAAGAGAGTGAATTCAAAGGCTTAAGAGAATGGTGCAGAGGCTTATGAGAGGGGATGCAGACGCTCAAGAGAGTGATGCAGAGGCTGAAGAGAGTGATGCAGAGGCTTAAGAGAGGGATGCAGAGGCTCAAGAGAGTAATGCAAAGGCTCAAGAGAGGGATGCAGGGGCTCAGGAGAGTGATGCAGAGGCTCAAGAGAGGGATGCAGAGACTCTTTAGAGTGATGCAGAGGCTCAAGAGAGGAATGCAAAGGCTTAAGAGAGTGAAGCAAAGGCTCAATAGAGGGATGCAGAGGCTCATGAGAAGGATGCAGGAGTTCAAGAGAGGGATGCAGAGGATCAAACTAGTGATGCAGAGGCTTAAGAGAGGGATGCAGAGGCTCACGAGAGTGATGCAGAGGCTGAATAGAGAGATGCAGAGGCTTAAGAGAGTGATGCAGAGGCTCAAGAGAGTATTGCAGAGGCTCAAGAGAATGATGCAGAGGCTCAATAGAATGATGTAGAGGCTTAAGAGAGGGATGCAGAGGCTAAAGAGAATGATGCAGAGGCTCAAGAGAGTGATCCAGAGGATCAAGAGAGGGATGCAGAGGCTTAAGAGAGTGATGCAGAGGCTCAAGAGAGTGATGCAGAGGCTCAAGAGAGTGATGCAGAGGCTCAAGAGAGTGATGCAGACGATCAAGAGAGTGATGCAGAGGCTCAAGAGAGTGTTGCAGAGGATCAAGAGACGGAAGCAGAGGCTTAAGAGAGTGATGGAGAGGCTCAAGTGAGTGATACAGAGGCTCAAGAGAGTGACGCAGAGGCTCAAGAGAGTGATGCAGAGGATCAAGAGAGGGAAGCAGAGGCTCAAGAGAGTGATGCAGAGGATCAAGAGAGGGAAGCAGAGGCTTAAGAGAGTGATGGAGAGGCTCAAGTGAGTGATGCAGAGGCTCAAGAGAGTGATGCAGAGGCTCAAGAGAGTGATGCAGAGGATCAAGAGAGGGAAGCAGAGGCTTAAGAGAGTGATGGAGAGGCTCAAGTGAGTGATGCAGAGGCTCAAGAGAGGAATGCAAAGGCTTAAGAGAGTGAAGCAAAGGCTCAATAGAGGGATGCAGAGGCTCATGAGAAGGATGCAGGAGTTCAAGAGAGGGATGCAGACGCTCAAACAAGTGATGCAGAGGCTGACGAGAGTGATGCAGATGCTCAAGAGAGTTATGCAGAGGCTTACGAGAGTGATGCAGAGGCTTACGAGAGTGATGCAGAGGCTCAGGAGAGTGATGCAGAGGCTTAAGAGAGTGATCCTCTGCATCCCTCTATTCAGCCTCTGCATCATTCTCCTAAGCATCTGCATCACTCTCCTGAGCCTCTGCATCACTCTCTTGAGCCTCTGCATCCCTCTCATAAGCCTCTGCATCACTCTCTTAAGCCTCTTCATCACTCTTTTTAGCCGCTGCATCACTCTCATGATCCTCTGCATCTCTCTCTTGAGCCTCTACATCACTCTCTTGAGCCTCTACATCATTCTCTTGAGCCTCTGCATCACTCACTTGAGCCTCTCCATCACTCTCTTAAGCCTCTGCATCCCTCTCTTATTCCTCTGCATCACTCTCTTGAGCCTCTGCATCATTCTCTTGAGCCTCTGCATCCCTCTCTTAAGCCTTTACATCATTCTATTGAGCCTCTGCATCATTCTCTTGAGCCTCTGCAATACTCTCTTGAGCCTCTGCATCACTCTCTTAAGCCTCTGCATCTCTCTCTTCAGCCTCTGCATCACTCTCTTGAGCCTCTGCATCCCTCTCTGGAGCCTCAGCATCCCTCTCTTGTGCCTCTGCAGCACTCTCTTGAGCCTCTGCATCATTAGTGCATCATCATCATTGAGCCTCTGCATCATTTGTACTAAAAATCGATGATTTTTAGTACAAAACAAAGTGCAAGAAAACTTGCCAAAAAATGCAATATTATGCGAAATTCTGAGATTTGAAGGCCAAATCATATATCGTAAGAAAACATGAAGTAGTATCGAAATATTAGTTAAAACGAATATATTTACGTAAAATCACACTACATGAAAAACGTGAAAAAAGTCACTATATTACCAAATTTGAGGAGTTTAACTTCAAATTATATGGCGAGGTTTCGTATTACTTAGATCCCAGAAAAAACATATTAAAATGTTGTTTCCAATACAAATTATAAAAATCAATGTGTTTTCATTAGAATTTACTAAAATGTTCCTGATTTTATGTTTATATAACCAATGGAAGATGTACAAGTAAAACCGCTCTAATCCGGCTGAAACGTCGATATATGCAATAAAAACAGAACTTTTCCCCTTTTAAATATCTTACACAGTATCTTAACGAGAAACAAATAGTTGGTTGAAAATAAAGTATTTATGGATAATTTCTAACCAATTATGTGTTTGCATCATTTTTATGGTATATATATTGAATTAATAACAATAAACTGAAAATTTACAGAAACGTGAAATAACGGCAAAATATTGCCTAATTCGATGATATTTTGTTTAAATCACATAAGGGAAAAGGGGGATGATGAACGACAAAATATTGCTAAATTCGGTGATTTTTTATACAAACCAAATGCAGGAAAACTAGCTAAAAAATGTAATATTATGCGAAATTCTGAGATTTCAAAGCTAAATCACATATCGTGAGAAAACATTAAGTAGTATCGAAATATTGGTATAAACGAATATATTTACTTAAAATCACACTACATGAAAAACGTGAAAAAAGTCACTATATTACCAAATTTGAGGATTTTAACTTCAAATTATAAAGCGAGGTTTCGTATCATTTAGATCCTAGAAAAGACATATTAAAATGTTGGTTCCAGTACAAATGATAAAAATCGATGTGTTTTCATTAGAATTAACTAAAATGTTCCTGATTTTCCGTTTATATTACCAATGGAAGATGTACACGTAAAACCGCTCTAATCCAGCTGAAACGTCGATATATGCAATAAAAACAGAACTTCTCCCCTTTCAATATCTTACACAGTATTTTAACGAGAAACAAATAGTTGATTGAAAATTGAGTATTTAAGGTTCCTGATTTTCCGTTAATATTACCAATGGAAGATGCACACGTAAAACCGCTCTACTCCGGCTGAAACGTCGATATATGCAATAAAAACAGAACTTCTCCCCTTTCAATATCTTACACAGTATTTTAACGGGAAACAAATAGTTGATTGAAAATTAAGTATTTAAGGTTAATTTCTAACCAATTATGTGTTTGCATCATTTTTATCGTATATATAATAAATCAATAACAATAAACTGAAAATTCACAAAAACGTGGAAAAACTGCAAAATATTGCCTAATTCCATCATATTTTGTTTAAATCACATAAAGGAAAAGGGGGATGATAAACGTCAAAATATTGCTAAATTCGATGATTTTTAGTACAAAACAAAATGCAAGAAAACTTGCCAAAAAATGCAATATTATGCGAAATTCTGAGATTTGAAGGCCAAATCATATATCGTGAGAAAACATGAAGTAGTATCGAAATATTAGTACAAACGAATATATTTACGTAAAATCACACTACATGAAAAACGTGAAAAAAGTCACTATATTACCAAATTTGAGGATTTTAACTTCAAATTATAAAGCGAGGTTTCGTATCATTTAGTTCCTAGAAAAGACATATTAAAATGTTGGTTCCAGTACAAATGATAAAAATCGATGTGTTTTCATTGGAATTAACTAAAATGTTCCTGATTTTCAGTTTATATTACCAATGGAAGATGTACACGTAAAACCGCTCTAATCCAGCTGAAACGTCGATATATGCAATAAAAACAGAACTTCTCCACTTTCAATATAATACACAGTATTTTAACGAGAAACAAATAGTTGATTGAAAATTAAGTATTTAAGGTTCCTGATTTTCCGTTTATAGTACCAATGGAAGATGTACACTTAAACCCCGCTCTACTCCGGCTGAAACGTCGATATATGCAATAAAAACAGAACATCTCCCCTTTCAATATCTTACACAGTATTTTAACGAGAAACAAATAGTTGATTGAAAATTAGGTATTTAAGGTTAATTTCTAACCAATTATATGTTTGCATAATTTTTATCGTATATATAAAGAATTAATAACAATAAACTGAAAATTCACAAAAACGTGAAAAACGGCAAAATATTGCCTAATTCGATGATATTTTGTTTAAATCACACAAGGGAAAAGGAAAAGGATAAACGTCAAAATATTGCTAAATTCGATGATTTTTAGTACAAAACAAAATGCAAGAAAACTTGCCAAAAAATGCAATATTATGCGAAATTCTGAGATTTGAAGGCCAAATCATGTATCGTGAGAAAACATGAAGTAGTATCGAAATGTTAGTTAAAACGAATATATTTACGTAAAATCACACTACGTGAAAAACGTGAAAAAAGTCACTATAATACCAAATTTGAGAAGTTTAATTTCAAATTATATGGCGAGGTTTCGTATTACTTAGATCCCAGAAAAGACATATTAAAATGTTGTTTCCAATACAAATGATAAAAATCAATGTGTTTTCATTAGAATTTACTAAAATGTTCCTGATTTTATGTTTATATAACCAATGGAAGATGTACACGTAAAACCGCTCTAATCCGGCTGAAACGTCGATATATGCAATAAAAACAGAACTTTTCCCCTTTTAAATATCTTACACAGTATCTTAACGAGAAACAAATAGTTGGTTGAAAAAAAAGTATTTATGGATAATTTCTAACCAATTATGTGTTTGCATCATTTTTATGGTATATATATTGAATTAATAACAATAAACTGAAAATTTACAGGAACGTGAAATAACGGCAAAATATTGCCTAATTCGATGATATTTTGTTTAAATCACATAAGGGAAAAGGGGGATGATGAACGACAAAATATTGCTAAATTCGATGATTTTTTATACAAACCAAATGCAGGAAAACTAGCTAAAAAATGTAATATTATGCGAAATTCTGAGATTTCAAAGCTAAATCACATATCGTGAGAAAACATTAAGTAGTATCGAAATATTGGTATACACGAATATATTTACGTAAAATCACGCTACATGAAAAACGTGAAAAAAGTCACTATATTACCAAATTTGAGGATTTTAACTTCAAATTATAAAGCGAGGTTTCGTATCATTTAGTTCCTAGAAAAGACATATTAAAATGTTGGTTCCAGTACAAATGATAAAAATCGATGTGTTTTCATTAGAATTAACTAAAATGTTCCTGATTTTCCGTTTATATTACCAATAGAAGATGTACACGTAAAACCGCTCTAATCCAGCTGAAACGTCGATATATGCAATAAAAACAGAACTTCTCCACTTTCAATATAATACACAGTATTTTAACGAGAAACAAATAGTTGTTTGAAAATTAAGTATTTAAGGTTCCTGATTTTCCGTTTATATTACCAATGGAAGATGTACACTTAAACCCCGCTCTACTCCGGCTGAAACGTCGATATATGCAATAAAAACAGAACATCTCCCCTTTCAATATCTTACACAGTATTTTAACAAGAAACAAATAGTTGATTGAAAATTAGGTATTTAAAGTTAATTTCTAACCAATTATATGTTTGCATCATTTTTATCGTATATATAAGGAATTAATAACAATAAACTGAAAATTAACAAAAACGTGAAAAACGGCAAAATATTGCCTAATTCGATGATATTTTGTTTAAATCACATAAGGGAAAAGGAAAAGGATAAACGTCAAAATATTGCTAAATTCGATGATTTTTAGTACAAAACAAAATGCAAGAAAACTTGCCAAAAAATGCAATATTATGCGAAATTCTGAGATTTGAAGGCCAAATCATATATCGTGAGAAAACATGAAGTTGTATCGAAATATTGGTAAAAACGAATATATTTACGTAAAATCACACTACATAAAAAACGTGAAAAAAGTCACTATATTACCAAATTTGAGTATTTTAACTTCAAATTATAAGGCGAGGTTTCGTATTACTAACATCCCAAAAAAGACATATTAAAATGTTGTTTCCAATACAAATGATAAAAATCGATGTGTTTTCATTAGAATTAACTAAAATGTTCCTGATTTTCCGTTTATATTACCAATGGAAGATGTACACGTAAAACCGCTCTAATCCAGCTGAAACGTCGATACATGCAATAAAAACAGAACTTCTCCCCTTTCAATATCTAACACAGTATTTTAACGAGAAACAAATAGTTGATTGAAAATTGAGTATTTAAGGTTCCTGATTTTCCGTTAATATTACCAATGGAAGATGCACACGTAAAACCGCTCTACTCCGGCTTAATCGTCGATATATGCAATAAAAACAGAACTTCTCCCCTTTCAATATCTTACACAGTATTTTAACGAGAAACAAATAGTTGATTGAAAATTAAGTATTTAAGGTTAATTTCTAACCAATTATGTGTTTGCATCATTTTTATCGTATATATAATAAATCAATAACAATAAACTGAAAATTCACAAAAACGTGGAAAAACTGCAAAATATTGCCTAATTCCATCATATTTTGTTTAAATCACATAAAGGAAAAGGGGGATGATAAACGTCAAAATATTGCTAATTTCGATGATTTTTAGTACAAAACAAAATGCAAGAAAACTTGCCAAAAAATGCAATATTATGCGAAATTCTGAGATTTGAAGGCCAAATCATATATCGTGAGAAAACATGAAGTAGTATCGAAGTATTAGTTAAAACGAATATATTTACGTAAAATCACACTACATGAAAAACGTGAAAAAAGTCACTATATTACCAAATTTGAGGAGTTTAACTTCAAATTATATGGCGAGGCTTCGTATTACTTAGATCCCAGAAAAGACATATTAAAATGTTGTTTCCAATACAAATGATAAAAATCAATGTGTTTTCATTAGAATTTACTAAAATGTTCCTGATTTTATGTTTATATAACCAATGGAAGATGTACAAGTAAAACCGCTCTAATCCGGCTGAAACGTCGATATATGCAATAAAAACATAACTTTTCCCCTTTTAAATATCTTACACAGTATCTTAACGAGAAACAAATAGTTGGTTGAAAATAAAGTATTTATGGATAATTTCTAACCAATTATGTGTTTGCATCATTTTTATGGTATATATATTGAATTAATAACAATAAACTGAAAATTTACAGAAACGTGAAATAACGGCAAAATATTGCCTAATTCGATGATATTTTGTTTAAATCACATAAGGGAAAAGGGGGATGATGAACGACAAAATATTGCTAAATTCGATGATTTTTAATACAAACCAAATGCAGGAAAACTAGCTAAAAAATGCAATATTATGCGAAATTCTGAGATTTGAAGGCCAAATCATATATCGTGAGAAAACATGAAGTAGTATCGAAATATTAGTAAAAACGAATATATTTACGTAAAATCACACTACATGAAAAACGTGAAAAAAGTCACTATATTACCAAATTTGAGGATTTTAACTTCAAATTATAAAGCGAGGTTTCGTATCATTTAGTTCCTAGAAAAGACATATTAAAATGTTGGTTCCAGTACAAATGATAAAAATCGATGTGTTTTCATTAGAATTAACTAAAATGTTCCTGATTTTCCGTTTATATTACCAATGGAAGATGTACACGTAAAACCGCTCTAATCCAGCTGAAACGTCGATATATGCAATAAAAACAGAACTTCTCCCCTTTCAATATCTTACACAGTATTTTAACGAGAAACAAATAGTTGATTGAAAATTGAGTATTTAAGGTTCCTGATTTTCCGTTAATATTACCAATGGAAGATGCACACGTAAAACCGCTCTACTCCGGCTGAAACGTCGATATATGCAATAAAAACAGAACTTCTCCCCTTTCAATATCTTACACAGTATTTTAACGAGAAACAAATAGTTGATTGAAAATTAAGTATTTAAGGTTAATTTCTAACCAATTATGTGTTTGCATCATTTTTATCGTATATATAATAAATCAATAACAATAAACTGAAAATTCACAAAAACGTGGAAAAACTGCAAAATATTGCCTAATTCCATCATATTTTGTTTAAATCACATAAAGGAAAAGGGGGATGATAAACGTCAAAATATTGCTAAATTCGATGCTTTTTAGTACAAAATAAAATGCAAGAAAACTTGCCAAAAAATGCAATATTATGCGAAATTCTGAGATTTGAAGGCCAAATCATATATCGTGAGAAAACATGAAGCAGTATCGAAATATTAGTAAAAACGAATATATTTACGTAAAATCACACTACATGAAAAACGTGAAAAAAGTCACTATATTACCAAATTTGAGGATTTTAACTTCAAATTATAAAGCGAGGTTTCGTATCATTTAGTTCCTAGAAAAGACATATTAAAATGTTGGTTCCAGTACAAATGATAAAAATCGATGTGTTTTCATGAGAATTAACTAAAATGTTCCTGATTTTCAGTTTATATTACCAATGGAAGATGTACACGTAAAACCGCTCTAATCCAGCTGAAACGTCGATATATGCAATAAAAACAGAACTTCTCCACTTTCAATATAATACACAGTATTTTAACGAGAAACAAATAGTTGATTGAAAATTAAGTATTTATAGTTCCTGATTTTCCGTTTATAGTACCAATGGAAGATGTACACTTAAACCCCGCTCTACTCCGGCTGAAACGTCGATATATGCAATAAAAACAGAACATCTCCCCTTTCAATATCTTACACAGTATTTTAACGAGAAACAAATAGTTGATTGAAAATTAGGTATTTAAGGTTAATTTTTAACCAATTATATGTTTGCATCATTTTTATCGTATATATAAGGAATTAATAACAATAAACTGAAAATTCACAAAAACGTGAAAAACGGCAAAATATTGCCTAATTCGATGATATTTTGTTTAAATCACATAAGGGAAAAGGAAAAGGATAAACGTCAAAATATTGCTAAATTCGATGATTTTTAGTACAAAACAAAATGCAAGAAAACTTGCCAAAAAATGCAATATTATGCGAAATTCTGAGATTTGAAGGCCAAATCATATATCGTGAGAAAACATGAAGTAGTATCGAAATATTGGTAAAAACGAATATATTTACGTAAAATCACACTACATGAAAAACGTGAAAAAAGTCACTATATTACCAAATTTGAGGAGTTTAACTTCAAATTATAAGGCGAGGTTTCGTATTACTAACATCCCAAAAAAGACATTTAAATGTTGTTTCCAATACAAATGATAAAAATCGATGTGTTTTCATTAGAATTAACTAAAATGTTCCTGATTTTCCGTTTATATTACCAATGGAAGATGTACACGTAAAACCGCTCTAATCCAGCTGAAACGTCGATATATGCAATAAAAACAGAACTTCTCCCCTTTCAATATCTTACACAGTATTTTAACGAGAAACAAATAGTTGATTGAAAATTGAGTATTTAAGGTTCCTGATTTTCCGTTAATATTACCAATGGAAGATGCACACGTAAAACCGCTCTACTCCGGCTGAAACGTCGATATATGCAATAAAAACAGAACTTCTCCCCTTTCAATATCTTACACAGTATTTTAACGAGAAACAAATAGTTGATTGAAAATTAAGTATTTAAGGTTAATTTCTAACCAATTATGTGTTTGCATCATTTTTATCGTATATATAATAAATCAATAACAATAAACTGAAAATTCACAAAAACGTGGAAAAACTGCAAAATATTGCCTAATTCCATCATATTTTGTTTAAATCACATAAAGGGAAAGGGGGATGATAAACGTCAAAATATTGCTAAATTCGATGATTTTTAGTACAAAACAAAATGCAAGAAAACTTGCCAAAAAATGCAATATTATGCGAAATTCTGAGATTTGAAGGCCAAATCATATATCGTGAGAAAACATGAAGTAGTATCGAAATATTAGTTAAAACGAATATATTTACGTAAAATCACACTACATGAAAAACGTGAAAAAAGTCACTATATTACCAAATTTGAGGAGTTTAACTTCAAATTATATGGCGAGGTTTCGTATTACTTAGATCCCAGAAAAGACATATTAAAACGTTGTTTCCAATAAAAATGATAAAAATCAATGTGTTTTCATTAGAATTTACTAAAATGTTCCTGATTTTATGTTTATATAACCAATGGAAGATGTACACGTAAAACCGCTCTAATCCGGCTGAAACGTCGATATATGCAATAAAAACAGAACTTTTCCCCTTTTAAATATCTTACACAGTATCTTAACGAGAAACAAATAGTTGGTTGAAAATAAAGTATTTATGGATAATTTCTAACCAATTATGTGTTTGCATCATTTTTATGGTATATATATTGAATTAATAACAATAAACTGAAAATTTACAGAAACGTGAAATAATGGCAAAATATTGCCTAATTCGATGATATTTTGTTTAAATCACATAAGGGAAAAGGGGGATGATGAACGACAAAATATTGCTAAATTCGATGATTTTTTATACAAACCAAATGCAGGAAAACTAGCTAAAAAATGTAATATTATGCGAAATTCTGAGATTTGAAGGCCAAATCATATATCGTGAGAAAACATGAAGTAGTATCGAAATATTAGTTAAAACGAATATATTTACGTAAAATCACACTACATGAAAAACTAGAAAAAAGTCACTATATTACCAAATTTGAGGATTTTAACTTCAAATTATAAAGCGAGGTTTCGTATCATTTAGATCCTAGAAAAGACATATTAAAATATGTCTAGTACAAATGATAAAAATCGATGTGTTTTCATTAGAAATAACTAAAATGTTCCTGATTTTCCGTTTATATTACCAATGGAAGATGTCCACGTAAAACCGCGCTAATCCAGCTGAAAAGTCGATATATGCAATAAAAACAGAACTTCTCACCTTTCAATATAATACACAGTATTTTAACGAGAAACAAATTGTTGATTGAAAATTAAGTATTTAAGGTTAATTTCAAACCAATTATGTGTTTGCATCATTTTTATTGTATATATATTGAATTAATAACAATAAACTGAAAATTTACACAAACGTTGAATAACGGCAAAATATTGCCTAATTCGATGATATTTTGTTTAAATCACATAGAGGAAAATGGGGATGATAAACGTCAGAATATTGCTAAATTCGATGATTTTTAGTACAAAACAAAATGCAAGAAAACTTGCTTTAAAATGCAATATTATGCGAAATTCTGAGATTTGAAGGCCAAATCAAATATCGTGAGAAAACATAAAGTAGCATCGAAATATTGGTAAAAACGAATATATTTACGTAAAATCACACTACATGAAAAACGTGAAAAAAGTCACTATATTACCAAATTTGAGTATTTTAACTTCAAATTATAAGGCAAGGTTTCGTATTACTAAGATCCCAGAAACGACATATTAAAATGTTGTTTCCAATACAAATGATAAAAATCGATGTGTTTTCATTAGAATTAAGTAAAATGTTCCTGATTTTCCGTTTATATTACCAATGGAAGATGTACACGTAAAACCGCTCTAATCCAGCTGAAACGTCGATATATCCAATAAAAACAGAACTTCTCCCCTTTCAATATCTTACACAGTATTTTAAAGAGAAACAAATAGTTGATTGAAAATTGAGTATTTAAGGTTCCTGATTTTCCGTTAATATTACCAATGGAAGATGCACACGTAAAACCGCTCTACTCCGGCTGAAACGTCGATATATGCAATAAAAACAGAACTTCTCCCCTTTCAATATCTTACACAGTATTTTAACGAGAAACAAATAGTTGATTGAAAATTAAGTATTTAAGGTTAATTTCTAACCAATTATGTGTTTGCATCATTTTTATTGTATATATATTGAATTAATAACAATAAACTGAAAATTTACAAAAACGTGGAATAACGGCAAAATATTGCCTAATTCGATGATATTTTGTTTAAATCACATAAGGGAAAAGGAAAAGGATTAACGTCAAAATATTGCTAAATTCGATGATTTTTAGTACAAAACAAAATGCAAGAAAACTTGCCAAAAAATGCAATATTATGCGAAATTCTGAGATTTGAAGGCTAAATCATATATCGTGAGAAAACATGAAGTAGTATCGAAATATTGATAAAAACGAGTATATTTACGTAAAATCACACTACATGAAAAACGTGAAAAAAGTCACTATATTACCAAATTTGAGTATTTTAACTTCAAATTATAAGGCGAGGTTTCGTATTACTAACATCCCAAAAAAGACATATTAAAATGTTGTTTCCAATACAAATGATAAAAATCGATGTGTTTTCATTAGAATTAACTAAAATGTTCCTGATTTTCCGTTTATATTACCAATGGAAGATGTACACGTAAAACCGCTCTAATCCAGCTGAAACGTCGATATATGCAATAAAAACAGAACTTCTCCCCTTTCAATATCTTACACAGTATTTTAACGAGAAACAAATAGTTGATTAAAAACTGAGTATTTAAGGTTCCTGATTTTCCGTTAAAATTACCAATGGAAGATGCACACGTAAAACCGCTCTACTCCGGCTGAAACGTCGATATATGCAATAAAAACAGAACTTCTCCCCTTTTAATATCTTACACAGTATTTTAACGAGAAACAAATAGTTGATTGAAAATTAAGTATTTAAGGTTAATTTCTAACCAATTATGTGTTTGCATTAATTTTATCGTATATATATTGAATTATTAACAATAAACTGAAAATTCACAAAAACGTGGAAAAACGGCAAAATATTGCCTAATACGATGATATTTTGTTTAAATCACATAAGGGAAAAGGGGATGATGAACGACAAAATATTGCTAAATTCGATGATTTGTTTATGCAAACCAAATGCAGGAAAACTAGCTAAAAAATGTAATATAATGCGAAATTCTGAGATTTGAAGGCTAAATCACATATCGTGAGAAAACATTAAGTAGTATCGAAATATTTATAAAAACGAATATATTTACATAAAATCACACTACATGAAAAACGTGAAAAAATCACTATATTACCAAATTTGAGGATTTTACCTTCAAATTATAAAGCGAGGTTTTGTATCATTTAGATCCTAGAAAAGATATATTAAAATGTTGTTTCCAGTACAAATGATAAAAATCGATGTGTTTTCATTAGAATTAACTAAAATGTTCCTGATTTTCCGTTTATATTACCAATGGAAGATGTACATGTAAAACGGCTCTAATCCAGCTGAAACGTCGATATATGCAATAAAAACAGAACGTCTCCCCTTCCAATATAATACACAGTATTTTAACGAGAAACAAATAGTTGATTGAAAATTAAGTATTTAAGGTCCAATTATGTGTTTGCATCATTTTTATTGTATATATAGTAAATTAATAACAATAAACTGAAAATTCACAAAAACGTGGAAAACGGCAAAATATTGCCTAATTCCATGATATTTTGTTTAAATCACATAAAGGAAAAAGGGGATGATAAACGTCAAAATATTGCTAAATTCGATGATTTTTAGTACAAAACAAAATGCAAGAAAACTTGCCAAAAATGCAATATTATGCAAAATTCTGAGATTTGAAGGCCAAAGCTTATATCGTGAGAAAATATGAAGTAGTATCGAAATATTGGTAAAAACGAATATATTTACGTAAAATCACACTACATGAATAACGTGAAAAAAGTCACTATACTACCAAATTTGAGGAGTTTAACTTTAAGTTACATGGCGAGGTTTCGTATTACTTAGATCCCAGAAAAGACATATTAAAATGTTGTTTCAAATACAAATGATAAAAATCAATGTGTTTTCATTAGAATTTACTAAAATGTTCCTGATTTTATGTTTATATAACCAATGAAAGATGTACACGTAAAACCGCTCTAATCCGGCTGAAACGTCGATATATGCAATAAAAACAGAACTTCTCTCAGAACTTCCTCTCTTGAGCCTCTGCATCACTCTAAAGAGTCTCTGCATCCCTCTCTTGAGCCTCTGCATCACTCTCTTGAGCCCCTGCATCCCTCTCTTGAGCCTTTGCATTACTCTCTTGAGCCTCTGCATCCCTCTCTTAAGCCTCTGCATCACTCTCTTCAGCCTCTGCATCACTCTCTTGAGCGTCTGCATCCCCTCTCATAAGCCTCTGCACCACTCTCTTAAGCCTTTGAATTCACTCTCTTGAGCTTCAGCATCACTCTCTTGAGCATCTACATCCCTCTCTTGAGCCTCTGCATCACTCTCTTGAGCCTCTGCATCCCTCTTTTGAGCCTCTGCAACACTCTCCTCAGACTCTGCATCACTCTCTTAAGCCTCTGCATCCCTCTCTTGAGCCTCTGAATCCCTCTCTTGAGCCTCTGCATCACTCTCTCGAGCCTCTGCATCACTCTCTTCATCCTCTGCGTCCCTCTCTTGAGCATCTGCATCACTCTCATGGGCCCCTGCATCCCTCTCGTGAGCCTCTGCATTACTCTCTTGAGCCTCTGCATCACCCTCCTATGCCTCTGCATCCCTATTTTGAGCCTCTGCATCACTTTCTCAAGCCTCTGCATGCCTTTCTTGAGCCTCTGCATCCCTTTTTTGAGCCTCTGCATCGCTCTCTTGAACTGCTGCATACCTTTCATGAGCCTCTTCATCCCTCTCTTGAACCTTTGTATCACTCTTTTAAGCCTCTGCATCCCTCCCTTGAGCCTCTGCATCACTCTCTTAAGCCTCTGAATCCCTCTCTTGAGCCTCTGAATCCCTCTCATGATCCTCTGCATCACTCTCCAGAGCCTCTGCATCACTCTCTTGAGCCTTTGCATCACTCTCTTCAGCCTCTGCATCCCTCTCTTGAGCATCTGCATCATTCTCCTAAGCCTCTCCATCCCTCACTTGAGCCTCAGCATCCCTCACATGAGCCTCTGCATCCCTCTCTTGAGCCTTTGCATCACTCTCCTGAGCCTCTGCATCACTCTTTTGAGTCTCTGCATCCCTCTCGTGAGCCTCTGCATCACTCTCTTGAGCCTCTGCATTACCCTCTTATGCCTCTGCATCCCTATTTTCAGCTTCTGCATCGCTCTCTTGAACTCCTGCATACCTTTCATGAGCCTCTGCATCCCTCTCCTGAGCCTTTGCATCACTCTCTGAAGCCTCTGCATCCCTCCCTTGAGCCTCAGCATCCCTCTCATGAGCCTCTGCATCCCTCTCTAGAGCCTCTGCATCACTCTCTTAAGCCTCTGCATCACTCTCTTCGGCCTCTGCATCACTTTCTTAAGCCTCTGCATCCCTTTCTTGATCGCCTGCATCACTCTCTTGAACTCCTGAATCCCTCTCATGAGCATTTGCATTCCTCTTCTGAGCCTTTGCATCACTCGCTTAAGCCTCTGCATCCCTCTCTTGAGCCTCTGCGTAACTCTCAAGAGCCTCTGCATCCCTCTCTTATGCCTCTGCTTTCCTCTCTTAAGCCTCTGCATCACTCTCTTGACCCTTTGTATTCCTCTCTTAAGCCTCTGCATCATTCTCTTGAGCCCCTGCATCATTCTCTAGAGCCTCTGCATCCCTCTCTTAAGCCATTACATCATTCTCTTGTGCCTCTGTATCACTCTCTTGAACCTCTGCATCACTCTCTTAAGCCTTTGCATCTCTCTTTTCCTCCCCTGCATCACTCTCTTAAGCCTTTGCATCTCTCTTTTCCTCCCCTGCATCACTCTCTTGAGCCTCTGCATCACTCTCTTAAGCCTCTACATCCCTCTCTTGATCCTCTGCATCACTCTCTTGAGCCTCTGCATCACTCTCTTGATCCTCTGCATCATTCTCTTGAGCCTCTGCATCCCTCTCTTAAGCCTCTACATCATTCTCTTGAGCCTCTGCATCATTCTCTTCAGCCTCTGTATCACTCTCTTAAGCCACTGCATCTCTCTCTTCAGCCTCTGCATCACTCTCTTGAGCCTCTGCATCCCTATCTGGAGCCTCTGCATCCCTCTCTTGAGCCTCTGGAGAACGTGGAAAAACGGCAAAATATTGCCTAATTCGATGATATTTTGTTTAAATCACATAAGGGAAAAGGGGGATGATGAACGTCAAAATATTGCTAAATTCGATGATTTTTTATACAAACCAAATGCAAGAAAACTAGCTAAAAAATGCAATATTATGCAAAATTCTGAGATTTGAAGGCAAAATCACATATCGTGAGAAAACGTGACTCATCGCCGCTCACAGTAATTCGCATATTTTCGGTATAAAAAGTCGTAATTTCAAACATCGAATACGTGCAGAGAGCCAGAATTTGGCTCAAAAATATGGCTAAAGTGTCGAATTTTGGATGTTTGGGATATTTTGAAAACTGAAGTGGGGTTTGGTCAAAATGTTACCCGTCGCCGCTCTCAGTAATTGGCATATTTTCGGTATAAAAAGTCGTAATTTAAACTGCGAATACGTGCAGAGAGCCAGAATTTGGCGCGAAAATATGGCTCAAGCGTCGAATTTGGGATGTTTGGGATATTTTGAAAACTGCAGTGGGGGTTTGGGCAAAATGTGAGCCATCGCCGCTTCCAGTAATTGGCATATTTTCGGTATAAAAAGTCGTAATTTAAAACTGCGAATATGTGCAGAGAGCCAGAATTTGGCTCCAAAATATGGTTCAAGCGTCGAAATTGGGATGTTTGGGATATTTTAAAAACTGCATGGAGGGTTTGGCAAAATGTGATCCATCGCCGCTTTCAGGAATTGGCATATTTTCAGTAAAAAAGTCGTAATTTCAATCAGCGAATACGTGCAGAGAGCCAGAATTTGGCTCCAAAATATTGCTCAAGGGACGCATTTGAAATGTTTGGGATATTTTTAAAACTGCAGGGAGGGTTTGGGCAAAAGGTGATCAATCGTCGCTCTCAGAAATTGGCATATTTTCGGTATAAAAAGTCGTAATTTCAAAGTGCGAATACGTGCAGAGAGAGCGCGAATTTGGCTCCAAAATATGGATCAAGCGCCGATTTTGGGATGTTTGGGATATTTTAAAAACTGCAGTGAGAGTTTGGGCAAAATGTGATCCATCGCCGCTTTCAGTAATTGGCATATTTTCAGTATAAAAAGTCGTAATTTCAAACAGCGAATACGTGCAGAGAGCCAGAATTTGGCTCCAAAATATGGCTCAAGCGTCGAATTTGCGATGTTTGTGATATTTTGAAAACTGCAGGGGAGGTTTGGGCAAAATGTGACCCATTGCTGCTCCCAGTAATTGGTATATATTCGGTATAAAAAGTCGTAATTTCAATCTGCGAATACGTGCAGAGAGCCAGAATTTAGCTCCAAAAGTATGGCGCAAGGGTCGCATTTAAGATGGTTGGGATATTTTGAAAACTGCAGGGTGGGTTTGGTCAAAATGTAACAAATCGCCCCTCTCAGTAATTAGCATATTTTGGGTATGAAAAGTCTTAATTTCAAACTGCGAATACGTGCCGAGAGCGAGAATTTGGATCCAAAATATGGATCAAACTTCAAAATTGTGATGTTTGGGATAACTTTAAAACTGCAGGGAGGGTTTGTGCAAAATGTGATCCATCGCCTCCTATATAGTAATTGGCATAATTTCGGGATAAAAAGTCGTAATTTCAAACGGCGATTACGTACAGAGAGCCAAAATTTGGATCCAAAATATTGCTCAAGCGTCGAATTTGGGATGTTTGTGATATTTTGAAAACTGCAGGGGGGGTTTGGGCAAAATGTGACACATCGCCGCTCCCTGTAATTGGCATTTATTCGGTTTAAAAAGTCGTAATTTCAAACTGCGAATACTTAGAGAGAGCGAGAATTTGGCTCCAATTTGCCTCTACCTCACTCTCTTAAGCCTCTGCATCACTCTCGTAAGCCTCTGAATTACTCTCTTGAGCCTCTGCATCCCTCTCTTGAGCCTCTGCATCACTCTTTTCAGCCTCTTCATCCCTCTCTTGAGCCTCTGCCAAACTCTCTTCAGCCTCTGCGTCACTCTCTTTAGCCTCTGAATCCCTCTCTTGAGGCCTCTGCATAACTCTCTCGAGCCTCTGCATCACTCTCTTGATCCTCTGCATCACTCTCGTAAGCCTCTGAATAACTCTCTTGAGCCTTTGCATCCCTCTCTTGAGCCTCTGCATCCCTCTCTTGAGCCTCTGCATCCCTCTCTTAAGCCTCTTCTTGAGCCTCTGCATCACTCTCAAGAGCCTCTGCATCCCTCACTTAAGCCTCTGAATCACTCTCTAGAGCCTCTGCATCACTCTCCTGAGCCCCTGCATCCCTCTCTTGAACCTCTGCATCACCCTCTTAAGCCTCTGAATCACTCTCTTGAGCCTCTGCATCACTCTCTTGAGCCTCTGCATCACTCTCTTGAGCCTCTGCATCACCCTCCTAAGCCTCTGCATCACTCAATTGAGAACCTGCATCACTCTCCTAAGCCTCTACCTCACTCTCCTAAGCCTCTGCATCACTCTCGTAAGCCTCTGAATCACTCTCTTGAGCCTCTGCATCCCTCTCTTGAGCCTATGCATCACTCCTTTCAGCCTCTTCATCCCTCTCTTGAGCCTCTTCCAGACTCTCTTCAGCCTCTGCGTCACTCTCTTTAGCCTCTGAATCCCTCTCTTCAGGCCTCTGCATAACTCTCTCGAGCCTCTGCATCACTCTCCTGATCCTCTGCATCACTCTCGCAAGCCTCTGAATAACTCTCTTGAGCCTTTGCATCCCTCTCGCAAGCCTCTGCATCCCTCTCTTAAGCCTCTGAATCACTCGCTTAAGCCTCTGCATCACTCTCTAGAGCCTCTGCATCACTCTCTTCAGCCTCTGCATCGCTCTCTTAAGCCTCTGCTTCCCTCTCTTGATCATCTACATCACTCTCTTGAGCCTCTGCATCACTCTCTTGATCGTCTGCATCACTTTCTTGAGCCTCTGCATCACTCTCTTGAGCCTCTGCATCACTCTCTTGAGCCTCTGCATTACTCTCTTGAGCCTCTGCATCAATTTCTTAAGCCTCTGCATCCCTCTCTTGATCCATATTTTGGAGCCAAATTCTCGCTCTCTGCACGAATTCGCACTTTGAAATTACGACTTTTTATACCGAAAATATGCCAATTACTGAGAGCAGTGATGGGTCACATTTTGCCCAAACCCCACATGCAGTTTTCAAAATTTCTCAAACATCCCAAATCCGACCCTTGTGCCATATTTTGGAGTCAAATTCCGGCTCTCTGCACGTATTCGCAGTTTGAAATTACGATTTATTATACCCAAAATATGCCAATTACTGAGTGCGGCGATGGGTCACATTTTGCCCAAACCCTCCCTGCAATTTTCAAATATCCCAAATATCCCAATTTCGACGCTTGAGCCATATTTTTGAGCCAAATTCTGGCTCTCTGCACGTATTCGCCGTTTGAAATTACGACTTTTTATACCGAAAATAAGCCAATTACTGAAAGCGGCGATGGTCACATTTTGCCTAAACGCTCCCTGAAGTTTTCGAATTATCCCAAACGTCCCAAACTCAACGATTGAGTAATAATTAGGAGCCAAATTCTGGGTCTCTGCACGTATTCGCAGTTTGAAATTACGACTTTTTATACCGCAAATACGCCAATTACTGAGTGCGGCGATTGGTCACATTTTCCCCAAACCCTCCCTGCAGTTTTCAAATTCCCCCAAACATCCCAAATTCGACGCTTGAGCAATATTTTGGAGCCAAATTTTGGCTCTCTGCACGTATTCGCCGTTTGAAATTAAAACTTTTTATCCCGAAATTATGCTAATTACTATAGGCGGCGATGAATGCCCA
>NW_027190834.1:0-25168 GCF_040958095.1 Procambarus clarkii
GGTAGAGTGTTTGTGTGGTGGTGTGATGTGTAGTCAGGATAGTTGTGTGTGTGGTGTTCTGTAGTGACGTAAGGTGTTTGTGGTGGTGATGTGTAGTGATGGTGGTGGGTGTTCTGTAGTGGTGGTGATGAAAATTTAAGTATTTTTGGAAGATGGCTACAGTTACGAGGCTGGTCGTTACAGTGTAGATGGTTACAGTGTTTCAGGTTGTGTGAAGTAAATACGGTTACAATGATGAGGGTTGTCATTAGTTAAGACGGTACTGTGGTGAAGATAGTGCGATAGTGCGTAGTAACTATGGTTAGTGACGATAGTCATTTGTAGTGAAGATCGACACCACTGACGACTGTGTTGTAAAGTTACAGTGATGAAACTATTTTATAATAAAGATGATTACAGTGAAGATATTGTGTGTACTGAAAATGATTATAGTGAAGTTTTTGTGTGTAGTTAAGATGGTTACAGTGAAGATAGTGTGTAGTGAAGATGGTTACAGTAAAAAATAGTGTGTAATGAAGATAGTGTGTAGTGATGATAGAGTGTAGTGAAGATGGTTACTATGAAGATAGTGTGTAGTGAAGAGAGTTACAGTATAGTGTGTGTAGTGATGATAGTGTGTAGTGAAGATGGTTACTGTGAAGATGGTTACAGTATAGTGTGTGTGTGAGTAGTGAAGATGGTTACAGTATTGTGTGAAGACGGTTACAGTATTGTGTATGTAGTGAAGATGGTTACAGTAATGTGTATGTAGTGAAGATGGTTACATTATAGTGTGTGTTGTGAAGATGGTTTCAGTATAGTGTGTGTAGTGAAGATGGTTACATTATAGTGTGTGTTGTGAAGATGGTTACAGTATAGTGTGTGTAGTGAAGATGGTTACATTATAGTGTGTGTGTTGTGAAGATGGTTACAGTATAGTGTGTGTAGTAAGGATGGTTACATTATAATGTGTGTTGTGAAGATGGTTACAGTGTAGTGAAGATGGTTACGTTATAGTGTGTGTTGTGAAGATGGTTACAGTATAGTGTGTGAATTGAAGATGGTTACATTATAGTGTGTGTTGTGAAGATGGTTACATAATAGTGTGTGTTGTGAAGATGGTAACAGTATAGTGTGTGTTGTGAAGATGGTAACAGTATAGTGTTTGTTGTAAAGATGGTTACATTATAGTATGTGGAGTGAAGATGGTTATAGTATAGTGTGTGGAGTGAAGATGGTTACAGTATAGTGTGTGGAGTGAAGATGGTTACAGAATAGTGTGTGTAGTGAAGATGGTTGCAGTGAGGATATAATGTGTGTATTCACCTAGTTGTGCTTGAGGGGGTTCAGCTCTGCTCTTGCGGAGCAAGAGTTCTTTCCCTCTTTCCTAAACACCCAACTCTCGTATGCCCAGTCCTCGACGACGTGCACCTGACTGATGATATTTTCTTAGAAGCGGACAGACTTGGTTTTCTTCTGGTGGCAGCCATCGTCGCCGGAGACCTTTTCCTTCTCCATACTGATCAGGCCGCTTCACACTATCAAGAACCTAAAGAATACTTCTAGTAATAATATACCAGATGCAAGAATTATAGTCATGCTAATAGTTCGACTGGTCTATTAAGTGCGATGCCCAGTAGTGATGTACTCACATCATACGTCTTTTACATATAAATAAGATACCTTTATAAACTTTATCTATTCTCTTCAAGAGCTTGTAGGTAGTTAAGAGTCTCTCTCTCTCTCTCTCTCTCTCTCTCTCTCTCTCTCTCTCTCTCTCTCTCTCTCTCTCTCTCTCTCTCTCTCTCTCTCTCTCTCTCTCTCTCTCTCTCTCTCTCTCTCTCTCTCTCTCTCTCTCTCTCTTTTTTCAACATGTCTTCGACTCGAAGCTGAAGACTCTTAATTGTGAAATTAATCCTGTGGCAAAATTTCGACCATTTTTCCAAGTTTTTGTTATGCTTCATAAGGTGTGGGTTCCCAGCTGTCGCTGCATACTCAGGTAATGGTCTCACATATGTAGTATGTGTGGATTTGGAATCCTTTTAGTTTAGATTTTTAAATGACGTTCTTTTGTTTGGTAACTTCCCATATGGTGCTAATGATGTCCTGTTCACATTAGCTTGTGGTGTTTAGTGTTTGGATAATTTCTACTCTCGGATGATGATATGTCGTGATTGTAGGTGTTGTGTGGTGGTGATGTGTAGTAACGGTAGGTGTTGTGTGGTGGTGATGTGTAGTGACGGTAGGTGCTGTGTGGTGGTGATGTGTAGTGAAGGTGGGTGTTGTTTGGTGGTGATGTGTAGTGATGGTAGGTATTGTGTGGTGGTGATGTGTAGTGATGATAGGTGTTGTGTGGTGGTGATGTGTAGTGACGGTAGGTGTTGTGGTGGTGATGTGTAGTCAGGATAGTTGTTGTGTGGTGGTGTTCTGTAGTGACGTAAGGTGTTTGTGGTGGTGATGTGTAGTGATGGTGGTGGGTGTTCTGTAGTGGTGGTGATGAAAATTTAAGTATTTTTGGAAGATGGCTACAGTTACGAGGCTGGTCGTTACAGTGTAGATGGTTACAGTGTTTCAGGTTGTGTGAAGTAAATACGGTTACAATGATGAGGGTTGTCATTAGTTAAGACGGTTACTGTGGTGAAGATAGTGCGATAGTGCGTAGTAACTATGGTTAGTGACGATAGTCATTTGTAGTGAAGATCGACACCACTGACGACTGTGTTGTAAAGTTACAGTGATGAAACTATTTTATAATAAAGATGATTACAGTGAAGATATTGTGTGTACTGAAAATGATTATAGTGAAGTTTTTGTGTGTAGTTAAGATGGTTACAGTGAAGATAGTGTGTAGTGAAGATGGTTAC
Source organism: Procambarus clarkii (assembly GCF_040958095.1). Lineage (NCBI taxonomy): Eukaryota > Metazoa > Arthropoda > Malacostraca > Decapoda > Cambaridae > Procambarus > Procambarus clarkii. The sequence continues at coordinate 2,844 of NW_027190834.1, forward strand.
AGTAAAAAATAGTGTGTAATGAAGATAGTGTGTAGTGATGATAGAGTGTAGTGAAGATGGTTACTATGAAGATAGTGTGTAGTGAAGAGAGTTACAGTATAGTGTGTGTAGTGATGATAGTGTGTAGTGAAGATGGTTACTGTGAAGATGGTTACAGTATAGTGTGTGTGTGATGAGTAGTAGTATGAGTGTAGAGTACATTGTGTGAAGACGGTTACAGTATTGTGTATGTAGTGAAGATGGTTACAGTAATGTGTATGTAGTGAAGATGGTTACATTATAGTGTGTGTTGTGAAGATGGTTTCAGTATAGTGTGTGTAGTGAAGATGGTACATTATAGTGTGTGTTGTGAAGATGGTTACAGTATAGTGTGTGTAGTGAAGATGGTTACATTATAGTGTGTGTGTTGTGAAGATGGTTACAGTATAGTGTGTGTAGTAAGGATGGTTACATTATAATGTGTGTTGTGAAGATGGTTACAGTGTAGTGAAGATGGTTACGTTATAGTGTGTGTTGTGAAGATGGTTACAGTATAGTGTGTGAATTGAAGATGGTTACATTATAGTGTGTGTTGTGAAGATGGTTACATAATAGTGTGTGTTGTGAAGATGGTAACAGTATAGTGTGTGTTGTGAAGATGGTAACAGTATAGTGTTTGTTGTAAAGATGGTTACATTATAGTATGTGGAGTGAAGATGGTTATAGTATAGTGTGTGGAGTGAAGATGGTTACAGTATAGTGTGTGGAGTGAAGATGGTTACAGAATAGTGTGTGTAGTGAAGATGGTTGCAGTGAGGATATAATGTGTGTATTCACCTAGTTGTGCTTGAGGGGGTTCAGCTCTGCTCTTGCGGAGCAAGAGTTCTTTCCCTCTTTCCTAAACACCCAACTCTCGTATGCCCAGTCCTCGACGACGTGCACCTGACTGATGATATTTTCTTAGAAGCGGACAGACTTGGTTTTCTTCTGGTGGCAGCCATCGTCGCCGGAGACCTTTTCCTTCTCCATACTGATCAGGCCGCTTCACACTATCAAGAACCTAAAGAATACTTCTAGTAATAATATACCAGATGCAAGAATTATAGTCATGCTAATAGTTCGACTGGTCTATTAAGTGCGATGCCCAGTAGTGATGTACTCACATCATACGTCTTTTACATATAAATAAGATACCTTTATAAACTTTATCTATTCTCTTCAAGAGCTTGTAGGTAGTTAAGAGTCTCTCTCTCTCTCTCTCTTCTCTCTCTCTCTCTCTCTCTCTCTCTCTCTCTCTCTCTCTCTCTCTCTCTCTCTCTCTCTCTCTCTCTCTCTCTCTCTCTCTCTCTCTCTCTCTTCTCTCTCTCTCTCTCTCTCTCTCTCTCTCTCTCCTCTCTCTCTCTCTCTCTCTCTCTCTCTCTCTTTTTCAACATGTCTTCGACTCGAAGCTGAAGACTCTTAATTGTGAAATTAATCCTGTGGCAAAATTTCGACCATTTTTCCAAGTTTTTGTTATGCTTCATAAGGTGTGGGTTCCCAGCTGTCGCTGCATACTCAGGTAATGGTCTCACATATGTAGTATGTGTGGATTTGGAATCCTTTTAGTTTAGATTTTTAAATGACGTTCTTTTGTTTGGTAACTTCCCATATGGTGCTAATGATGTCCTGTTCACATTAGCTTGTGGTGTTTAGTGTTTGGATAATTTCTACTCTCGGATGATGATATGTCGTGATTGTAGGTGTTGTGTGGTGGTGATGTGTAGTAACGGTAGGTGTTGTGTGGTGGTGATGTGTAGTGACGGTAGGTGCTGTGTGGTGGTGATGTGTAGTGAAGGTGGGTGTTGTTTGGTGGTGATGTGTAGTGATGGTAGGTATTGTGTGGTGGTGATGTGTAGTGATGATAGGTGTTGTGTGGTGGTGATGTGTAGTGACGGTAGGTGTTGTGGTGGTGATGTGTAGTCAGGATAGTTGTTGTGTGGTGGTGTTCTGTAGTGACGTAAGGTGTTTTGTGGTGGTGATGTGTAGTGATGGTGGTGGGTGTTCTGTAGTGGTGGTGATGAAAATTTAAGTATTTTTGGAAGATGGCTACAGTTACGAGGCTGGTCGTTACAGTGTAGATGGTTACAGTGTTTCAGGTTGTGTGAAGTAAATACGGTTACAATGATGAGGGTTGTCATTAGTTAAGACGGTTACTGTGGTGAAGATAGTGCGATAGTGCGTAGTAACTATGGTTAGTGACGATAGTCATTTGTAGTGAAGATCGACACCACTGACGACTGTGTTGTAAAGTTACAGTGATGAAACTATTTTATAATAAAGATGATTACAGTGAAGATATTGTGTGTACTGAAAATGATTATAGTGAAGTTTTTGTGTGTAGTTAAGATGGTTACAGTGAAGATAGTGTGTAGTGAAGATGGTTACAGTAAAAAATAGTGTGTAATGAAGATAGTGTGTAGTGATGATAGAGTGTAGTGAAGATGGTTACTATGAAGATAGTGTGTAGTGAAGAGAGTTACAGTATAGTGTGTGTAGTGATGATAGTGTGTAGTGAAGATGGTTACTGTGAAGATGGTTACAGTATAGTGTGTGTGTGTGAGTAGTGAAGATGGTTACAGTATTGTGTGAAGACGGTTACAGTATTGTGTATGTAGTGAAGATGGTTACAGTAATGTGTATGTAGTGAAGATGGTTACATTATAGTGTGTGTTGTGAAGATGGTTTCAGTATAGTGTGTGTAGTGAAGATGGTTACATTATAGTGTGTGTTGTGAAGATGGTTACAGTATAGTGTGTGTAGTGAAGATGGTTACATTATAGTGTGTGTGTTGTGAAGATGGTTACAGTATAGTGTGTGTAGTAAGGATGGTTACATTATAATGTGTGTTGTGAAGATGGTTACAGTGTAGTGAAGATGGTTACGTTATAGTGTGTGTTGTGAAGATGGTTACAGTATAGTGTGTGAATTGAAGATGGTTACATTATAGTGTGTGTTGTGAAGATGGTTACATAATAGTGTGTGTTGTGAAGATGGTAACAGTATAGTGTGTGTTGTGAAGATGGTAACAGTATAGTGTTTGTTGTAAAGATGGTTACATTATAGTATGTGGAGTGAAGATGGTTATAGTATAGTGTGTGGAGTGAAGATGGTTACAGTATAGTGTGTGGAGTGAAGATGGTTACAGAATAGTGTGTGTAGTGAAGATGGTTGCAGTGAGGATATAATGTGTGTATTCACCTAGTTGTGCTTGAGGGGGTTCAGCTCTGCTCTTGCGGAGCAAGAGTTCTTTCCCTCTTTCCTAAACACCCAACTCTCGTATGCCCAGTCCTCGACGACGTGCACCTGACTGATGATATTTTCTTAGAAGCGGACAGACTTGGTTTTCTTCTGGTGGCAGCCATCGTCGCCGGAGACCTTTTCCTTCTCCATACTGATCAGGCCGCTTCACACTATCAAGAACCTAAAGAATACTTCTAGTAATAATATACCAGATGCAAGAATTATAGTCATGCTAATAGTTCGACTGGTCTATTAAGTGCGATGCCCAGTAGTGATGTACTCACATCATACGTCTTTTACATATAAATAAGATACCTTTATAAACTTTATCTATTCTCTTCAAGAGCTTGTAGGTAGTTAAGAGTCTCTCTCTCTCTCTCTCTCTCTCTCTCTCTCTCTCTCTCTCTCTCTCTCTCTCTCTCTCTCTCTCTCTCTCTCTCTCTCTCTCTCTCTCTCTCTCTCTCTCTCTCTCTCTCTCTCTCTCTCTCTCTCTCTCTCTCTCTCTCTCTCTCTCTTTTTTTCAACATGTCTTCGACTCGAAGCTGAAGACTCTTAATTGTGAAATTAATCCTGTGGCAAAATTTCGACCATTTTTCCAAGTTTTTGTTATGCTTCATAAGGTGTGGGTTCCCAGCTGTCGCTGCATACTCAGGTAATGGTCTCACATATGTAGTATGTGTGGATTTGGAATCCTTTTAGTTTAGATTTTTAAATGACGTTCTTTTGTTTGGTAACTTCCCATATGGTGCTAATGATGTCCTGTTCACATTAGCTTGTGGTGTTTAGTGTTTGGATAATTTCTACTCTCGGATGATGATATGTCGTGATTGTAGGTGTTGTGTGGTGGTGATGTGTAGTAACGGTAGGTGTTGTGTGGTGGTGATGTGTAGTGACGGTAGGTGCTGTGTGGTGGTGATGTGTAGTGAAGGTGGGTGTTGTTTGGTGGTGATGTGTAGTGATGGTAGGTATTGTGTGGTGGTGATGTGTAGTGATGATAGGTGTTGTGTGGTGGTGATGTGTAGTGACGGTAGGTGTTGTGTGGTGGTGATGTGTAGTCAGGATAGTTGTTGTGTGGTGGTGTTCTGTAGTGACGTAAGGTGTTTTGTGGTGGTGATGTGTAGTGATGGTGGTGGGTGTTCTGTAGTGGTGGTGATGAAAATTTAAGTATTTTTGGAAGATGGCTACAGTTACGAGGCTGGTCGTTACAGTGTAGATGGTTACAGTGTTTCAGGTTGTGTGAAGTAAATACGGTTACAATGATGAGGGTTGTCATTAGTTAAGACGGTTACTGTGGTGAAGATAGTGCGATAGTGCGTAGTAACTATGGTTAGTGACGATAGTCATTTGTAGTGAAGATCGACACCACTGACGACTGTGTTGTAAAGTTACAGTGATGAAACTATTTTATAATAAAGATGATTACAGTGAAGATATTGTGTGTACTGAAAATGATTATAGTGAAGTTTTTGTGTGTAGTTAAGATGGTTACAGTGAAGATAGTGTGTAGTGAAGATGGTTACAGTAAAAAATAGTGTGTAATGAAGATAGTGTGTAGTGATGATAGAGTGTAGTGAAGATGGTTACTATGAAGATAGTGTGTAGTGAAGAGAGTTACAGTATAGTGTGTGTAGTGATGATAGTGTGTAGTGAAGATGGTTACTGTGAAGATGGTTACAGTATAGTGTGTGTGTGTGAGTAGTGAAGATGGTTACAGTATTGTGTGAAGACGGTTACAGTATTGTGTATGTAGTGAAGATGGTTACAGTAATGTGTATGTAGTGAAGATGGTTACATTATAGTGTGTGTTGTGAAGATGGTTTCAGTATAGTGTGTGTAGTGAAGATGGTTACATTATAGTGTGTGTTGTGAAGATGGTTACAGTATAGTGTGTGTAGTGAAGATGGTTACATTATAGTGTGTGTGTTGTGAAGATGGTTACAGTATAGTGTGTGTAGTAAGGATGGTTACATTATAATGTGTGTTGTGAAGATGGTTACAGTGTAGTGAAGATGGTTACGTTATAGTGTGTGTTGTGAAGATGGTTACAGTATAGTGTGTGAATTGAAGATGGTTACATTATAGTGTGTGTTGTGAAGATGGTTACATAATAGTGTGTGTTGTGAAGATGGTAACAGTATAGTGTGTGTTGTGAAGATGGTAACAGTATAGTGTTTGTTGTAAAGATGGTTACATTATAGTATGTGGAGTGAAGATGGTTATAGTATAGTGTGTGGAGTGAAGATGGTTACAGTATAGTGTGTGGAGTGAAGATGGTTACAGAATAGTGTGTGTAGTGAAGATGGTTGCAGTGAGGATATAATGTGTGTATTCACCTAGTTGTGCTTGAGGGGGTTCAGCTCTGCTCTTGCGGAGCAAGAGTTCTTTCCCTCTTTCCTAAACACCCAACTCTCGTATGCCCAGTCCTCGACGACGTGCACCTGACTGATGATATTTTCTTAGAAGCGGACAGACTTGGTTTTCTTCTGGTGGCAGCCATCGTCGCCGGAGACCTTTTCCTTCTCCATACTGATCAGGCCGCTTCACACTATCAAGAACCTAAAGAATACTTCTAGTAATAATATACCAGATGCAAGAATTATAGTCATGCTAATAGTTCGACTGGTCTATTAAGTGCGATGCCCAGTAGTGATGTACTCACATCATACGTCTTTTACATATAAATAAGATACCTTTATAAACTTTATCTATTCTCTTCAAGAGCTTGTAGGTAGTTAAGAGTCTCTCTCTCTCTCTCTCTCTCTCTCTCTCTCTCTCTCTCTCTCTCTCTCTCTCTCTCTCTCTCTCTCTCTCTCTCTCTCTCTCTCTCTCTCTCTCTCTCTCTCTCTCTCTCTCTCTCTCTCTCTCTCTCTCTCTCTCTCTCTCTCTCTCTCTCTCTTTTTCAACATGTCTTCGACTCGAAGCTGAAGACTCTTAATTGTGAAATTAATCCTGTGGCAAAATTTCGACCATTTTTCCAAGTTTTTGTTATGCTTCATAAGGTGTGGGTTCCCAGCTGTCGCTGCATACTCAGGTAATGGTCTCACATATGTAGTATGTGTGGATTTGGAATCCTTTTAGTTTAGATTTTTAAATGACGTTCTTTTGTTTGGTAACTTCCCATATGGTGCTAATGATGTCCTGTTCACATTAGCTTGTGGTGTTTAGTGTTTGGATAATTTCTACTCTCGGATGATGATATGTCGTGATTGTAGGTGTTGTGTGGTGGTGATGTGTAGTAACGGTAGGTGTTGTGTGGTGGTGATGTGTAGTGACGGTAGGTGCTGTGTGGTGGTGATGTGTAGTGAAGGTGGGTGTTGTTTGGTGGTGATGTGTAGTGATGGTAGGTATTGTGTGGTGGTGATGTGTAGTGATGATAGGTGTTGTGTGGTGGTGATGTGTAGTGACGGTAGGGTTGTGTGGTGGTGATGTGTAGTCAGGATAGTTGTTGTGTGGTGGTGTTCTGTAGTGACGTAAGGTGTTTTGTGGTGGTGATGTGTAGTGATGGTGGTGGGTGTTCTGTAGTGGTGGTGATGAAAATTTAAGTATTTTTGGAAGATGGCTACAGTTACGAGGCTGGTCGTTACAGTGTAGATGGTTACAGTGTTTCAGGTTGTGTGAAGTAAATACGGTTACAATGATGAGGGTTGTCATTAGTTAAGACGGTTACTGTGGTGAAGATAGTGCGATAGTGCGTAGTAACTATGGTTAGTGACGATAGTCATTTGTAGTGAAGATCGACACCACTGACGACTGTGTTGTAAAGTTACAGTGATGAAACTATTTTATAATAAAGATGATTACAGTGAAGATATTGTGTGTACTGAAAATGATTATAGTGAAGTTTTTGTGTGTAGTTAAGATGGTTACAGTGAAGATAGTGTGTAGTGAAGATGGTTACAGTAAAAAATAGTGTGTAATGAAGATAGTGTGTAGTGATGATAGAGTGTAGTGAAGATGGTTACTATGAAGATAGTGTGTAGTGAAGAGAGTTACAGTATAGTGTGTGTAGTGATGATAGTGTGTAGTGAAGATGGTTACTGTGAAGATGGTTACAGTATAGTGTGTGTGTGTGAGTAGTGAAGATGGTTACAGTATTGTGTGAAGACGGTTACAGTATTGTGTATGTAGTGAAGATGGTTACAGTAATGTGTATGTAGTGAAGATGGTTACATTATAGTGTGTGTTGTGAAGATGGTTTCAGTATAGTGTGTGTAGTGAAGATGGTTACATTATAGTGTGTGTTGTGAAGATGGTTACAGTATAGTGTGTGTAGTGAAGATGGTTACATTATAGTGTGTGTGTTGTGAAGATGGTTACAGTATAGTGTGTGTAGTAAGGATGGTTACATTATAATGTGTGTTGTGAAGATGGTTACAGTGTAGTGAAGATGGTTACGTTATAGTGTGTGTTGTGAAGATGGTTACAGTATAGTGTGTGAATTGAAGATGGTTACATTATAGTGTGTGTTGTGAAGATGGTTACATAATAGTGTGTGTTGTGAAGATGGTAACAGTATAGTGTGTGTTGTGAAGATGGTAACAGTATAGTGTTTGTTGTAAAGATGGTTACATTATAGTATGTGGAGTGAAGATGGTTATAGTATAGTGTGTGGAGTGAAGATGGTTACAGTATAGTGTGTGGAGTGAAGATGGTTACAGAATAGTGTGTGTAGTGAAGATGGTTGCAGTGAGGATATAATGTGTGTATTCACCTAGTTGTGCTTGAGGGGGTTCAGCTCTGCTCTTGCGGAGCAAGAGTTCTTTCCCTCTTTCCTAAACACCCAACTCTCGTATGCCCAGTCCTCGACGACGTGCACCTGACTGATGATATTTTCTTAGAAGCGGACAGACTTGGTTTTCTTCTGGTGGCAGCCATCGTCGCCGGAGACCTTTTCCTTCTCCATACTGATCAGGCCGCTTCACACTATCAAGAACCTAAAGAATACTTCTAGTAATAATATACCAGATGCAAGAATTATAGTCATGCTAATAGTTCGACTGGTCTATTAAGTGCGATGCCCAGTAGTGATGTACTCACATCATACGTCTTTTACATATAAATAAGATACCTTTATAAACTTTATCTATTCTCTTCAAGAGCTTGTAGGTAGTTAAGAGTCTCTCTTCTCTCTCTCTCTCTCTCTCTCCTCTCCTCTCTCTCTCTCTCTCTCTCTCTCTCTCTCTCTCTCGTCCTCTCTCTCTCTCTCTCTCTCTCTCTCTCTCTCTTTTTTCAACATGTCTTCGACTCGAAGCTGAAGACTCTTAATTGTGAAATTAATCCTGTGGCCAAAATTTCGACCATTTTTCCAAGTTTTTGTTATGCTTCATAAGGTGTGGGTTTCCCAGCTGTCGCTGCATACTCAGGTAATGGTCTCACATATGTAGTATGTGTGGATTTGGAATCCTTTTAGTTTAGATTTTTAAATGACGTTCTTTTGTTTGGTAACTTCCCATATGGTGCTAATGATGTCCTGTTCACATTAGCTTGTGGTGTTTAGTGTTTGGATAATTTCTACTCTCGGATGATGATATGTCGTGATTGTAGGTGTTGTGTGGTGGTGATGTGTAGTAACGGTAGGTGTTGTGTGGTGGTGATGTGTAGTGACGGTAGGTGCTGTGTGGTGGTGATGTGTAGTGAAGGTGGGTGTTGTTTGGTGGTGATGTGTAGTGATGGTAGGTATGTGTGTGGTGGTGATGTGTAGTGATGATAGGTGTTGTGTGGTGGTGATGTGTAGTGACGGTAGGTGTTGTGTGGTGGTGATGTGTAGTCAGGATAGTTGTTGTGTGGTGGTGTTCTGTAGTGACGTAAGGTGTTTTGTGGTGGTGATGTGTAGTGATGGTGGTGGGTGTTCTGTAGTGGTGGTGATGAAAATTTAAGTATTTTTGGAAGATGGCTACAGTTACGAGGCTGTCGTTACAGTGTAGATGGTTACAGTGTTTCAGGTTGTGTTGAAGTAAATACGGTTACAATGATGAGGGTTGTCATTAGTTAAGACGTTACTGTGGTGAAGATAGTGCGATAGTGCGTAGTAACTATGGTTAGTGACGATAGTCATTTGTAGTGAAGATCGACACCACTGACGACTGTGTTGTAAAGTTACAGTGATGAAACTATTTTATAATAAAGATGATTACAGTGAAGATATTGTGTGTACTGAAAATGATTATAGTGAAGTTTTTGTGTGTAGTTAAGATGGTTACAGTGAAGATAGTGTGTAGTGAAGAGGTTACAGTAAAAAATAGTGGTAATGAAGATAGTGTGTAGTGATGATAGAGTGTAGTGAAGATGGTTACTATGAAGATAGTGTGTAGTGAAGAGAGTTACAGTATAGTGTGTGTAGTGATGATAGTGTGTAGTGAAGATGGTACTGTGAAGATGGTTACAGTATAGTGTGTGTGTGTGAGTAGTGAAGATGGTTACAGTATTGTGTGAAGACGGTTACAGTATTGTGTATGTAGTGAAGATGGTTACAGTAATGTGTATGTAGTGAAGATGGTTACATTATAGTGTGTGTTGTGAAGATGGTTTCAGTATAGTGTGTGTAGTGAAGATGGTTACATTATAGTGTGTGTTGTGAAGATGGTTACAGTATAGTGTGTGTAGTGAAGATGTTACATTATAGTGTGTGTGTTGTGAAGATGGTTACAGTATAGTGTGTGTAGTAAGGATGGTTACATATAATGTGTGTTGTGAAGATGGTTACAGTGTAGTGAAGATGGTTACGTTATAGTGTGTGTTGTGAAGATGGTTACAGTATAGTGTGTGAATTGAAGATGGTTACATTATGTGTGTGTTGTGAAGATGGTTACATAATAGTGTGTGTTGTGAAGATGGTAACAGTATAGTGTGTGTTGTGAAGATGGTAACAGTATAGTGTTTGTTGTAAAGATGGTTACATTATAGTATGTGGAGTGAAGATGGTTATAGTATAGTGTGTGGAGTGAAGATGGTTACAGTATAGTGTGTGGAGTGAAGATGGTTACAGAATAGTGTGTGTAGTGAAGATGGTTGCAGTGAGGATATAATGTGTGTATTCACCTAGTTGTGCTTAGGGGGTTCAGCTCTGCTCTTGCGGAGCAGAGTTCTTTCCCTCTTTCCTAAACACCCAACTCTCGTATGCCCAGTCCTCGACGACGTGCACCTGACTGATGATATTTTCTTAGAAGCGGACAGACTTGGTTTTCTTCTGGTGGCAGCCATCGTCGCCGGAGACCTTTTCCTTCTCCATACTGATCAGGCCGCTTCACACTATCAAGAACCTAAAGAATACTTCTAGTAATAATATACCAGATGCAAGAATTATAGTCATGCTAATAGTTCGACTGGTCTATTAAGTGCGATGCCCAGTAGTGATGTACTCACATCATACGTCTTTTACATATAAATAAGATACCTTTATAAACTTTATCTATTCTCTTCAAGAGCTTGTAGGTAGTTAAGAGTCTCTCTCTCTCTCTCTCTCTCTCTCTCTCTCTCTCTCTCTCTCTCTCTCTCTCTCTCTCTCTCTCTCTCTCTCTCTCTCTCTCTCTCTCTCTCTCTCTCTCTCTCTCTCTCTCCTCTCTCTCTCTCTCTCTCTCTCTTCTTTTTTCAACATGTCTTCGACTCGAAGCTGAAGACTCTTAATTGTGAAATTAATCCTGTGGCAAAATTTCGACCATTTTTCCAAGTTTTTGTTATGCTTCATAAGGTGTGGGTTCCCAGCTGTCGCTGCATACTCAGGTAATGGTCTCACATATGTAGTATGTGTGGATTTGGAATCCTTTTAGTTTAGATTTTTAAATGACGTTCTTTTGTTTGGTAACTTCCCATATGGTGCTAATGATGTCCTGTTCACATTAGCTTGTGGTGTTTAGTGTTTGGATAATTTCTACTCTCGGATGATGATATGTCGTGATTGTAGGTGTTGTGTGGTGGTGATGTGTAGTAACGGTAGGTGTTGTGTGGTGGTGATGTGTAGTGACGGTAGGTGCTGTGTGGTGGTGATGTGTAGTGAAGGTGGGTGTTGTTTGGTGGTGATGTGTAGTGATGGTAGGTATTGTGTGGTGGTGATGTGTAGTGATGATAGGTGTTGTGTGGTGGTGATGTGTAGTGACGGTAGGTGTTGTGTGGTGGTGATGTGTAGTCAGGATAGTTGTTGTGTGGTGGTGTTCTGTAGTGACGTAAGGTGTTTTGTGGTGGTGATGTGTAGTGATGGTGGTGGGTGTTCTGTAGTGGTGGTGATGAAAATTTAAGTATTTTTGGAAGATGGCTACAGTTACGAGGCTGGTCGTTACAGTGTAGATGGTTACAGTGTTTCAGGTTGTGTGAAGTAAATACGGTTACAATGATGAGGGTTGTCATTAGTTAAGACGATTACTGTGGTGAAGATAGTGCGATAGTGCGTAGTAACTATGGTTAGTGACGATAGTCATTTGTAGTGAAGATCGACACCACTGACGACTGTGTTGTAAAGTTACAGTGATGAAACTATTTTATAATAAAGATGATTACAGTGAAGATATTGTGTGTACTGAAAATGATTATAGTGAAGTTTTTGTGTGTAGTTAAGATGGTTACAGTGAAGATAGTGTGTAGTGAAGATGGTTACAGTAAAAAATAGTGTGTAATGAAGATAGTGTGTAGTGATGATAGAGTGTAGTGAAGATGGTTACTATGAAGATAGTGTGTAGTGAAGAGAGTTACAGTATAGTGTGTGTAGTGATGATAGTGTGTAGTGAAGATGGTTACTGTGAAGATGGTTACAGTATAGTGTGTGAGTAGTGAAGATGGTTACAGTATTGTGTGAAGACGGTTACAGTATTGTGTATGTAGTGAAGATGGTTACAGTAATGTGTATGTAGTGAAGATGGTTACATTATAGTGTGTGTTGTGAAGATGGTTTCAGTATAGTGTGTGTAGTGAAGATGGTTACATTATAGTGTGTGTTGTGAAGATGGTTACAGTATAGTGTGTGTAGTGAAGATGGTTACATTATAGTGTGTGTGTTGTGAAGATGGTTACAGTATAGTGTGTGTAGTAAGGATGGTTACATTATAATGTGTGTTGTGAAGATGGTTACAGTGTAGTGAAGATGGTTACGTTATAGTGTGTGTTGTGAAGATGGTTACAGTATAGTGTGTGAATTGAAGATGGTTACATTATAGTGTGTGTTGTGAAGATGGTTACATAATAGTGTGTGTTGTGAAGATGGTAACAGTATAGTGTGTGTTGTGAAGATGGTAACAGTATAGTGTTTGTTGTAAAGATGGTTACATTATAGTATGTGGAGTGAAGATGGTTATAGTATAGTGTGTGGAGTGAAGATGGTTACAGTATAGTGTGTGGAGTGAAGATGGTTACAGAATAGTGTGTGTAGTGAAGATGGTTGCAGTGAGGATATAATGTGTGTATTCACCTAGTTGTGCTTGAGGGGGTTCAGCTCTGCTCTTGCGGAGCAAGAGTTCTTTCCCTCTTTCCTAAACACCCAACTCTCGTATGCCCAGTCCTCGACGACGTGCACCTGACTGATGATATTTTCTTAGAAGCGGACAGACTTGGTTTTCTTCTGGTGGCAGCCATCGTCGCCGGAGACCTTTTCCTTCTCCATACTGATCAGGCCGCTTCACACTATCAAGAACCTAAAGAATACTTCTAGTAATAATATACCAGATGCAAGAATTATAGTCATGCTAATAGTTCGACTGGTCTATTAAGTGCGATGCCCAGTAGTGATGTACTCACATCATACGTCTTTTACATATAAATAAGATACCTTTATAAACTTTATCTATTCTCTTCAAGAGCTTGTAGGTAGTTAAGAGTCTCTCTCTCTCTCTCTCTCTCTCTCTCTCTCTCTCTCTCTCTCTCTCTCTCTATCTCTCTCTCTCTCCTCTCTCCTCTCTCTCTCTCTCTCTCTCTCTCTCTCTCTCTCTCTCTCTCTCTCTCTCTCTCTCTCTCTCTCTCTCTCTCTCTCTCTCTCTTTTTTCAACATGTCTTCGACTCGAAGCTGAAGACTCTTAATTGTGAAATTAATCCTGTGGCAAAATTTCGACCATTTTTCCAAGTTTTTGTTATGCTTCATAAGGTGTGGGTTCCCAGCTGTCGCTGCATACTCAGGTAATGGTCTCACATATGTAGTATGTGTGGATTTGGAATCCTTTTAGTTTAGATTTTTAAATGACGTTCTTTTGTTTGGTAACTTCCCATATGGTGCTAATGATGTCCTGTTCACATTAGCTTGTGGTGTTTAGTGTTTGGATAATTTCTACTCTCGGATGATGATATGTCGTGATTGTAGGTGTTGTGTGGTGGTGATGTGTAGTAACGGTAGGTGTTGTGTGGTGGTGATGTGTAGTGACGGTAGGTGCTGTGTGGTGGTGATGTGTAGTGAAGGTGGGTGTTGTTTGGTGGTGATGTGTAGTGAGGTAGGTATATGTGTGGTTGGTGTGAGTGGTAGTGATGATAGGTGTGTGTGGTGGTGATGTGTAGTGACGGTAGGTGTTTGTGTGTGTGGTGATGTGTAGTCAGGATAGTTGTTGTGTGGTGGTGTTCTGTAGTGACGTAGGTGTTTTGTGGTTGGTGATGTGTAGTGATGGTGGTGGGTGTTCTGTAGTGGTGGTGATGAAAATTTAAGTATTTTAGGAAGATGGCTACAGTTACGAGGCTGGTCGTTACAGTGTAGATGGTTACAAGTTGTTTCAGGTTGTGTGAAGTAAATACGGATTACAATTGATGAGGGTTTGTCATTAGTTTAAGGACGATTACTGTGGTGAAGATAGTGCGATAGTGCGTAGTAACTATGGTTAGTGATGATAGTCATTTGTAGTGAAGATCGACACCACTGACGACTGTGTTGTGTAAAGTTACAGTGATGAAACTATTTTATAATAAAGATGATTACAGTGAAGATATTGTGTGTACTGAAATGATTATAGTGAAGTTTTTGTGTTGTAGTTAAGATGGTTACAGTGAAGATAGTGTGTAGTGAAGATGGTTACAGTAAAAAATAGTGTTAATGAAGATAGTGTGTCAGTGATGATAGAGTGTAGTGAAGATGGTTACTATGAAGGTAGTGTGTGTAGTGAAGAGAAGTATACAGTTATAGTGTGTGTAGTGATGATAGTGTGTAGTGAAGATGGTTACTGTGAAGATGGTTACAGTATAGTGTGTGGACGTAGTGAAGATGGTTACAGTATTGTGTGAAGACGGTTACAGTATTGTGTATGTAGTGAAGATGGTTACAGTAATGTGTATGTAGGTGAAGATGGTTACATTATAGTGTGTGTTGTGAAGATGGTTTCAGTATAGTGTGTGTAGTGAAGATGGTTACATTATAGTGTGTGTTGTGAAGATGGTTACAGTATAGTGTGTGTAGTGAAGATGGTTACATTATAGTGTGTGTGTTGTGAAGATGGTCTACAGTATAGTGTGTGTAGTAAGGATGGTTACATTATAATGTGTGTTGTGAAGATGGTTACAGTGTAGTGAAGATGGTTACGTTATAGTGTGTGTTGTGAAGATGGTTACAGTTATAGTGTGTGAATTAAAGATGGTTACATTATAGTGGGTGTTGTGAAGATGGTTACATAATAGTGTGTGTTGTGAAGATGGTAACGTATAGTGTGTGTTTGGAAGATGGTAACAGTATAGTGTTTGTTGTAAAGATGGTTACATTTATAGTATGTGGAGTGAAGATGGTTATAGTATAGTGTGTGGAGTGAAGATTGGTACAGTGTAGGTGTGTGGAGTGAAGATGGTTACAGAATAGTGTGTGTAGTGAAGATGGTTGCAGTGAGGATATAATGTGTGTATTCACCTAGTTGTGCTTGAGGGGGTTCAGCTCTGCTCTTGCGGAGCAAGAGTTCTTTCCCTCTTTCCTAAACACCCAACTCTCGTATGCCCAGTCCTCGACGACGTGCACCTGACTGTATGATATTTTCTTAGAAGCGGACAGACTTGGTTTTCTTCTGGTGGCAGCCATCGTCGCCGGAGACCTTTTCCTTCTCCATACTGATCAGGCCGCTTCACACTATCAAGAACCTAAAGAATACTTCTAGTAATAATATACCAGATGCAAGAATTATAGTCATGCTAATAGTTCGACTGGTCTATTAAGTGCGATGCCCAGTAGTGATGTACTCACATCATACGTCTTTTACATATAAATAAGATACCTTTATAAACTTTATCTATTCTCTTCAAGAGCTTGTAGGTAGTTAAGAGTCTCTCTCTCTCTCTCTCTCTCTCTCTCTCTCTCTCTCTCTCTCTCTCTCTCTCTCTCTCTCTCTCTCTCTCTCTCTCTCTCTCTCTCTCTCTCTCTCTCTCTCTCTCTCTCTCTCTCTCTCTCTCTCTCTCTCTCTCTCTCTCTCTCTCTCTCTCTCTTTTTTCAACATGTCTTCGACTCGAAGCTGAAGACTCTTAATTGTGAAATTAATCCTGTGGCAAAATTTCGACCATTTTTCCAAGTTTTTGTTATGCTTCATAAGGTGTGGGTTCCCAGCTGTCGCTGCATACTCAGGTAATGGTCTCACATATGTAGTATGTGTGGATTTGGAATCCTTTTAGTTTAGATTTTTAAATGACGTTCTTTTGTTTGGTAACTTCCCATATGGTGCTAATGATGTCCTGTTCACATTAGCTTGTGGTGTTTAGTGTTTGGATAATTTCTACTCTCGGATGATGATATGTCGTGATTGTAGGTGTTGTGTGGTGGTGATGTGTAGTAACGGTAGGTGTTGTGTGGTGGTGATGTGTAGTGACGGTAGGTGCTGTGTGGTGGTGATGTGTAGTGAAGGTGGGTGTTGTTTGGTGGTGATGTGTAGTGATGGTAGGTATGTGTGGTGGTGATGTGTAGTGATGATAGGTGTTGTGTGGTGGTGATGTGTAGTGACGGTAGGTGTTGTGTGGTGGTGATGTGTAGTCAGGATAGTTGTTGTGTGGTGGTGTTCTGTAGTGACGTAAGGTGTTTTGTGGTGGTGATGTGTAGTGATGGTGGTGGGTGTTCTGTAGTGGTGGTGATGAAAATTTAAGTATTTTTGGAAGATGGCTACAGTTACGAGGCTGGTCGTTACAGTGTAGATGGTTACAGTGTTTCAGGTTGTGTGAAGTAAATACGGTTACAATGATGAGGGTTGTCATTAGTTAAGACGATTACTGTGGTGAAGATAGTGCGATAGTGCGTAGTAACTATGGTTAGTGACGATAGTCATTTGTAGTGAAGATCGACACCACTGACGACTGTGTTGTAAAGTTACAGTGATGAAACTATTTTATAATAAAGATGATTACAGTGAAGATATTGTGTGTACTGAAAATGATTATAGTGAAGTTTTTGTGTGTAGTTAAGATGGTTACAGTGAAGATAGTGTGTAGTGAAGATGGTTACAGTAAAAAATAGTGTGTAATGAAGATAGTGTGTAGTGATGATAGAGTGTAGTGAAGATGGTTACTATGAAGATAGTGTGTAGTGAAGAGAGTTACAGTATAGTGTGTGTAGTGATGATAGTGTGTAGTGAAGATGGTTACTGTGAAGATGGTTACAGTATAGTGTGTGAGTAGTGAAGATGGTTACAGTATTGTGTGAAGACGGTTACAGTATTGTGTATGTAGTGAAGATGGTTACAGTAATGTGTATGTAGTGAAGATGGTTACATTATAGTGTGTGTTGTGAAGATGGTTTCAGTATAGTGTGTGTAGTGAAGATGGTTACATTATAGTGTGTGTTGTGAAGATGGTTACAGTATAGTGTGTGTAGTGAAGATGGTTACATTATAGTGTGTGTGTTGTGAAGATGGTTACAGTATAGTGTGTGTAGTAAGGATGGTTACATTATAATGTGTGTTGTGAAGATGGTTACAGTGTAGTGAAGATGGTTACGTTATAGTGTGTGTTGTGAAGATGGTTACAGTATAGTGTGTGAATTGAAGATGGTTACATTATAGTGTGTGTTGTGAAGATGGTTACATAATAGTGTGTGTTGTGAAGATGGTAACAGTATAGTGTGTGTTGTGAAGATGGTAACAGTATAGTGTTTGTTGTAAAGATGGTTACATTATAGTATGTGGAGTGAAGATGGTTATAGTATAGTGTGTGGAGTGAAGATGGTTACAGTATAGTGTGTGGAGTGAAGATGGTTACAGAATAGTGTGTGTAGTGAAGATGGTTGCAGTGAGGATATAATGTGTGTATTCACCTAGTTGTGCTTGAGGGGGTTCAGCTCTGCTCTTGCGGAGCAAGAGTTCTTTCCCTCTTTCCTAAACACCCAACTCTCGTATGCCCAGTCCTCGACGACGTGCACCTGACTGATGATATTTTCTTAGAAGCGGACAGACTTGGTTTTCTTCTGGTGGCAGCCATCGTCGCCGGAGACCTTTTCCTTCTCCATACTGATCAGGCCGCTTCACACTATCAAGAACCTAAAGAATACTTCTAGTAATAATATACCAGATGCAAGAATTATAGTCATGCTAATAGTTCGACTGGTCTATTAAGTGCGATGCCCAGTAGTGATGTACTCACATCATACGTCTTTTACATATAAATAAGATACCTTTATAAACTTTATCTATTCTCTTCAAGAGCTTGTAGGTAGTTAAGAGTCTCTCTCTCTCTCTCTCTCTCCTCTCTCTCTCTCTCTCTCTCTCTCTCTCTCTCTCTCTCTCTCTCCTCTCTCTCTCTCTCTCTCTCTCTCTCTCTCTCTCTCTCTCTCTCTCTCTCTCTCTCTCTCTCTCTCTCTCTCTCTCTCTCTCTTTTTCAACATGTCTTCGACTCGAAGCTGAAGACTCTTAATTGTGAAATTAATCCTGTGGCAAAATTTCGACCATTTTTCCAAGTTTTTGTTATGCTTCATAAGGTGTGGGTTCCCAGCTGTCGCTGCATACTCAGGTAATGGTCTCACATATGTAGTATGTGTGGATTTGGAATCCTTTTAGTTTAGATTTTTAAATGACGTTCTTTTGTTTGGTAACTTCCCATATGGTGCTAATGATGTCCTGTTCACATTAGCTTGTGGTGTTTAGTGTTTGGATAATTTCTACTCTCGGATGATGATATGTCGTGATTGTAGGTGTTGTGTGGTGGTGATGTGTAGTAACGGTAGGTGTTGTGTGGTGGTGATGTGTAGTGACGGTAGGTGCTGTGTGGTGGTGATGTGTAGTGAAGGTGGGTGTTGTTTGGTGGTGATGTGTAGTGATGGTAGGTATTGTGTGGTGGTGATGTGTAGTGATGATAGGTGTTGTGTGGTGGTGATGTGTAGTGACGGTAGGTGTTGTGTGGTGGTGATGTGTAGTCAGGATAGTTGTTGTGTGGTGGTGTTCTGTAGTGACGTAAGGTGTTTTGTGGTGGTGATGTGTAGTGATGGTGGTGGGTGTTCTGTAGTGGTGGTGATGAAAATTTAAGTATTTTTGGAAGATGGCTACAGTTACGAGGCTGGTCGTTACAGTGTAGATGGTTACAGTGTTTCAGGTTGTGTGAAGTAAATACGGTTACAATGATGAGGGTTGTCATTAGTTAAGACGATTACTGTGGTGAAGATAGTGCGATAGTGCGTAGTAACTATGGTTAGTGACGATAGTCATTTGTAGTGAAGATCGACACCACTGACGACTGTGTTGTAAAGTTACAGTGATGAAACTATTTTATAATAAAGATGATTACAGTGAAGATATTGTGTGTACTGAAAATGATTATAGTGAAGTTTTTGTGTGTAGTTAAGATGGTTACAGTGAAGATAGTGTGTAGTGAAGATGGTTACAGTAAAAAATAGTGTGTAATGAAGATAGTGTGTAGTGATGATAGAGTGTAGTGAAGATGGTTACTATGAAGATAGTGTGTAGTGAAGAGAGTTACAGTATAGTGTGTGTAGTGATGATAGTGTGTAGTGAAGATGGTTACTGTGAAGATGGTTACAGTATAGTGTGTGAGTAGTGAAGATGGTTACAGTATTGTGTGAAGACGGTTACAGTATTGTGTATGTAGTGAAGATGGTTACAGTAATGTGTATGTAGTGAAGATGGTTACATTATAGTGTGTGTTGTGAAGATGGTTTCAGTATAGTGTGTGTAGTGAAGATGGTTACATTATAGTGTGTGTTGTGAAGATGGTTACAGTATAGTGTGTGTAGTGAAGATGGTTACATTATAGTGTGTGTGTTGTGAAGATGGTTACAGTATAGTGTGTGTAGTAAGGATGGTTACATTATAATGTGTGTTGTGAAGATGGTTACAGTGTAGTGAAGATGGTTACGTTATAGTGTGTGTTGTGAAGATGGTTACAGTATAGTGTGTGAATTGAAGATGGTTACATTATAGTGTGTGTTGTGAAGATGGTTACATAATAGTGTGTGTTGTGAAGATGGTAACAGTATAGTGTGTGTTGTGAAGATGGTAACAGTATAGTTTTGTTGTTAGATGGTTCATTATAGTATGTGGAGTGAAGATGGTTATAGTATAGTGTGTGGAGATGGTTACATAAGTGAAGATGGTTACAGAATAGTGTGTGTAGTGAAGATGGTTGCAGTGAGGATATAATGTGTGTATTCACCTAGTTGTGCTTGAGGGGGTTCAGCTCTGCTCTTGCGGAGCAAGAGTTCTTTCCCTCTTTCCTAAACACCCAACTCTCGTATGCCCAGTCCTCGACGACGTGCACCTGACTGATGATATTTTCTTAGAAGCGGACAGACTTGGTTTTCTTCTGGTGGCAGCCATCGTCGCCGGAGACCTTTTCCTTCTCCATACTGATCAGGCCGCTTCACACTATCAAGAACCTAAAGAATACTTCTAGTAATAATATACCAGATGCAAGAATTATAGTCATGCTAATAGTTCGACTGGTCTATTAAGTGCGATGCCCAGTAGTGATGTACTCACATCATACGTCTTTTACATATAAATAAGATACCTTTATAAACTTTATCTATTCTCTTCAAGAGCTTGTAGGTAGTTAAGAGTCTCTCTCTCTCTCTCTCTCTCTCTCTCTCTCTCTCTCTCTCTCTCTCTCTCTCTCTCTCTCTCTCTCTCTCTCTCTCTCTCTCTCTCTCTCTCTCTCTCTCTCTCTCTCTCTCTCTTTTTTTTCAACATGTCTTCGACTCGAAGCTGAAGACTCTTAATTGTGAAATTAATCCTGTGGCAAAATTTCGACCATTTTTCCAAGTTTTTGTTATGCTTCATAAGGTGTGGGTTCCCAGCTGTCGCTGCATACTCAGGTAATGGTCTCACATATGTAGTATGTGTGGATTTGGAATCCTTTTAGTTTAGATTTTTAAATGACGTTCTTTTGTTTGGTAACTTCCCATATGGTGCTAATGATGTCCTGTTCACATTAGCTTGTTGTGTTTAGTGTTTGGATAATTTCTACTCTCGGATGATGATATGTCGTGATTGTAGGTGTTGTGTGGTGGTGATGTGTAGTAACGGTAGGTGTTGTGTGGTGGTGATGTGTAGTGACGGTAGGTGCTGTGTGGTGGTGATGTGTAGTGAAGGTGGGTGTTGTTTGGTGGTGATGTGTAGTGATGGTAGGTATTGTGTGGTGGTGATGTGTAGTGATGATAGGTGTTGTGTGGTGGTGATGTGTAGTGACGGTAGGCGTTGTGTGGTGGTGATGTGTAGTCAGGATAGTTGTTGTGTGGTGGTGTTCTGTAGTGACGTAAGGTGTTTTGTGGTGGTGATGTGTAGTGATGGTGGTGGGTGTTCTGTAGTGGTGGTGATGAAAATTTAAGTATTTTTGGAAGATGGCTACAGTTACGAGGCTGGTCGTTACAGTGTAGATGGTTACAGTGTTTCAGGTTGTGTGAAGTAAATACGGTTACAATGATGAGGGTTGTCATTAGTTAAGACGGTTACTGTGGTGAAGATAGTGCGATAGTGCGTAGTAACTATGGTTAGTGACGATAGTCATTTGTAGTGAAGATCGACACCACTGACGACTGTGTTGTAAAGTTACAGTGATGAAACTATTTTATAATAAAGATGATTACAGTGAAGATATTGTGTGTACTGAAAATGATTATAGTGAAGTTTTTGTGTGTAGTTAAGATGGTTACAGTGAAGATAGTGTGTAGTGAAGATGGTTACAGTAAAAAATAGTGTGTAATGAAGATAGTGTGTAGTGATGATAGAGTGTAGTGAAGATGGTTACTATGAAGATAGTGTGTAGTGAAGAGAGTTACAGTATAGTGTGTGTAGTGATGATAGTGTGTAGTGAAGATGGTTACTGTGAAGATGGTTACAGTATAGTGTGTGTGTGTGAGTAGTGAAGATGGTTACAGTATTGTGTGAAGACGGTTACAGTATTGTGTATGTAGTGAAGATGGTTACAGTAATGTGTATGTAGTGAAGATGGTTACATTATAGTGTGTGTTGTGAAGATGGTTTCAGTATAGTGTGTGTAGTGAAGATGGTTACATTATAGTGTGTGTTGTGAAGATGGTTACAGTATAGTGTGTGTAGTGAAGATGGTTACATTATAGTGTGTGTGTTGTGAAGATGGTTACAGTATAGTGTGTGTAGTAAGGATGGTTACATTATAATGTGTGTTGTGAAGATGGTTACAGTGTAGTGAAGATGGTTACGTTATAGTGTGTGTTGTGAAGATGGTTACAGTATAGTGTGTGAATTGAAGATGGTTACATTATAGTGTGTGTTGTGAAGATGGTTACATAATAGTGTGTGTTGTGAAGATGGTAACAGTATAGTGTGTGTTGTGAAGATGGTAACAGTATAGTGTTTGTTGTAAAGATGGTTACATTATAGTATGTGGAGTGAAGATGGTTATAGTATAGTGTGTGGAGTGAAGATGGTTACAGAATAGTGTGTGTAGTGAAGATGGTTGCAGTGAGGATATAATGTGTGTATTCACCTAGTTGTGCTTGAGGGGGTTCAGCTCTGCTCTTGCGGAGCAAGAGTTCTTTCCCTCTTTCCTAAACACCCAACTCTCGTATGCCCAGTCCTCGACGACGTGCACCTGACTGATGATATTTTCTTAGAAGCGGACAGACTTGGTTTCTCTTCTGGTGGCAGCCATCGTCGCCGGAGACCTTTTCCTTCTCCATACTGATCAGGCCGCTTCACACTATCAAGAACCTAAAGAATACT
>NW_027190835.1:0-25137 GCF_040958095.1 Procambarus clarkii
GCGTGGTTTTTGGCCGGTAGCGGCGAAATTCGCACGATTTTTGGCCGCTAGCGGCGAAATTCGCACGATTTTTGGCCGCTAGCAGCGAAATTCGCACGATTTTTGGCCGCTAGGGGCGAAAATCGTCAATTTTTGGCCTCTAGCGACAAAAATAGCCCGATTTTGGCCGCAAAAATTGCGCGGTTTTTGGCCGATAGCGGCGAAAATCGCGCGATTTTGGCCGCTAGCAGCGAAATTCGCACGATTTTTGGCCGCTAGGGGCGAAAATCGTCGATTTTTGGCCGCTAGCGGCAAAATAGCCGCATTTTTGGCCGCTAGCGACGAAAATTGCGCGGTTTTTGGCCGCTAACCGGCAAAAATCGCGCGATTTTCGCCGCTACCGGCCAAAAACCGCGCAATTTTCGTCGCTAGCGGCCAAAAATCGGGCTATTTTTGCCGCTAGCGGCCAAAAATCGACGATTTTCGCCCCTAGCGGCCAAAAATCGTGCGAATTTCGCTGCTAGCGGCCAAAATCGCGCGATTTTTCGCCGCTATCGGCCAAAAACCGCGCAATTTTTGCGGCCAAAATCGGGCTATTTTTGTCGCTAGAGGCCAAAAATTGACGATTTTCGCCCCTAGCGGCCAAAAATCGTGCGAATTTCGCTGCTAGCGGCCAAAAATCGTGCGAATTTCGCCGCTAGCGGCCAAAAATCGTGCGAATTTCGCCGCTACCGGCCAAAAACCACGCAATTTTTCGCCGCTAACGGCCAAAATTCGGGCTATTTTTGCAGCTAGCGGCCAAAAATTCGGCGATTTTGGCCACTAGCGGCCAAAAATAGTGCGAATTTCACCGCTAGCGGCCAAAAATCGTGCGAATTTCGCCGCTACCTGCCAAAATCGCGCGATTTTCGCCGCTACCGGCCAAAAATCGGGCTATTTTTGCCGCTAGCGGCCAAAAATCGACGATTTTCACCCCTAGCGCCAAAAATCGTGCGAATTTCGCTGCTAGCAGCCAAAAATCGTGCGAATTTCGCCGCTATCGGCCAAAAAATCGTGCGAATTTCGCCGCTACCGGCCAAAAATCGTGCGAATTTTCGCCGCTACCGGTCAAAAATCGCGCGATTTTCCGCCGCTACCGGGCCAAAAACCGCGCAATTTTCGTCGCTAGCGGCCAAAAATCGGGCTATTTTTGCCGCTAGCGGCCAAAAATCGACGATTTTCGCCCCTAGCGGCCAAAAATCGTGCGAATTTCGCTGCTAGCGGCCAAAATCGCGCGATTTTCGCCGCTATCGGCCAAAACCGCGCAATTTTTGCGGCCAAAATCGGCTATTTTTGTCGCTAGAGGCCAAAAATTGACGATTTTCGCCCCTAGCGGCCAAAAATCGTGCGAATTTCGCTGCTAGCGGCCAAAAATAGTGCGAATTTCACCGCTAGCGCCAAAAATCGTGCGAATTTCGCCGCTACCGGCCAAAATCGCGCGATTTTCGCCGCTACCGGCCAAAAATCGGGCTATTTTTGCCGCTACCGGCCAAAAATCGCGCGATTTGGCCGCTAGCGGCGAAATTTGCACGATTTTTGGCCGCTAGCAGCGAATTCGCACGATTTTTGGCCGCTAGGGGCGAAATCGTCTTTTTTGGCCGCTAGCGGCAAAAATCGCGCGATTTTTGCCCGCCAGCTGCGAAAATCGCACGGTTTTTGGCCGGTAGCGGCGAAAATCGCGCGATTTTGGCCGCTTGCGGCGAAATTTGCACGATTTTTGCCGCTAGCAGCGAAATTCGCACGTCTTTTGCCGCTAGGGGCGAAAATCGTCGTTTTTTGGCCGCTAGCGGCAAAAAATAGCACGATTTTTGGCCGCTAGCGGCGAAAATTGCGCGGTTTTTGGCAGCTAGCGGCGAAAATCGCGTGGTTTTTGGCCGCTAGCGGCGAAAATTGCGCGTTTTTTGGCCGGTAGCGGCGAAATTCGCACGAGTTTTGGCCGCTAGCGGCGAATTCGCACGATTTTTGGCCGCTAGGGGCGAAATTCGCCGATTTTTGGGCGCTAGCGGCAAAATAGCCCGATTTTTGGCCGCTAGCGACGAAAATTGCGCGGTTTTTGGCCGTAGCGGCGAAATTCGCACGAGTTTTGGCCACCAGCTGCGAAATCGCACGGTTTTTGGCCGGTAGCGGCGAAAATCGCGCGATTTTGGCCGGTAGCGGCGAAATTCGCACGATTTTTGGCTGCTAGCGGCGAAATTCGCACGATTTTTGGCCGCTAGCAGCGAAATTCGCACGATTTTTAGCGCTAGGGGTGAAAATCGTCGATTTTTGGCCGCTAGCGGCAAAAATAGCCCGATTTTTGGCCGGTAGCGGCGAAAATCGCGCGATTTTGGCCGTTGCAGCGAAATTCGCACGATTTTTGGCCGCTACGGTGAAATTCGCACTATTTTTGGCCGCTAGTGGCCAAATCGCCGAATTTTGGCCGCTAGATTCAAAAATCCCGAATTATGGCCGTTAGCGGCGAAAATTGCGCGGTTTTTTGGCTGGTAGCGGCGAAATTAGCACGATTTTTGGCCGCTAGCAGCGAAATTCGCACGATTTTTGGCCGCTAGGGGCGAAAATCGTCGTTTTTTTTGGCCGCTAGCTGCAAAAATAGCCCGATTTTTGGCCGCTAGCGGCGAAAATTGCGCGGTTTTGGCCGGTAGCGGCGAAAATCGCGCGATTTTTTGCCAGCTAGCTGCGAAAATCGCACGTTTTTGGCCGGTAGCGGCGAAAATCGTGCGATTTTTGCTCGCCAGCTGCGAAAATCGCATTGTTTTTGGCCGCTAGCGGCGAAAATCGCGGGTTTTTGGCCGCTAGCGCGAAAATCGCGCGATTTTTTGCCGTAGCGGCGAAATTCGCACGATTTTTGGCCGATAGCGGCGAAATTCGCACGATTTTTGGCTGCTAGCAGCGAAATTCGCACGATTTTTGGCGCTAGGGGTGAAAATCGTCGATTTTTGGCCGCTAGCGGCAAAAATAGCCCGATTTTTGGCCGGTAGCGGCGAAAATCGCGCGATTTTGGCCGGTATCGGCGAAATTCGCACGATTTTTGGCCGCTAGCGGTGAAATTCGCACTATTTTTTGGCCGCTAGTGGCCAAAATCGCCGAATTTTTGGCCGCTAGCTGCAAAAATAGCCCGAATTTTGGCCGTTAGCGGCGAAATTGCGCGGTTTTTGGCCGGTAGCGGCGAAATTCGCACGATTTTTGGCCGCTAGCGGCGAAATTCGCACGATTTTTGGCCGCTAGCAGCGAAATTCGCACGATTTTGGCCGCTAGGGGCGAAAATCGTCAATTTTTGGCCTCTAGCGACAAAAATAGCCCGATTTTGGCCGCAAAAATTGCGCGGTTTTTGGCCGATAGCGGCGAAAATCGCGCGATTTTGGCCGCTAGCAGCGAAATTCGCACGATTTTTGGCCGCTAGGGGCGAAAATCGTCGATTTTTGGCCGCTAGCGGCAAAAATAGCCCGATTTTTGGCCGCTAGCGACGAAAATTGCGCGGTTTTTTTGGCCGGTAGCGGCGAAAATCGCGCGATTTTTGCCGGTAGCGGCGAAATTCGCACGATTTTTGGCCGCTAGCGGCGAAATTCGCACGATTTTTGGCCGCTAGCAGCGAATTCGCACGATTTTTTGCCGCTAGGGGCGAAAATCGTCGTTTTTTTGGCCGCTAGCTGCAAAAATAGCCCGAATTTTGGCCGTTAGCGGCGAAAATTGCGCGGTTTTTGGCCGGTAGCGGCGAAATTCGCACGATTTTTGGCCGCTAGCAGCGAAATTCGCACGATTTTTGGCCGCTAGGGGCGAAAATCGTCGATTTTTGGCCGCTAGCGACAAAAATAGCCCGATTTTGGCCGCAAAAATTGCGCGGTTTTTTGGCCGATAGCGGCGAAAATCGCCGATTTTGGCCGCTAGCAGCGAAATTCGCACGATTTTTGGCCGCTAGGGGCGAAAATCGTCGATTTTTGGCCGCTAGCGCAAAATCGCCCGATTTTTGGCCGCTAGCGACGAAAATCGCGCGGTTTTTGGCCGCTAGCGGCGAAAATCGCGCGATTTTTGGCCGGTAGCGGCGAAATTCGCACGATTTTTGGCCGCTAGCGGCGAAATTCGCACGATTTTTGGCTGCTAGCAGCGAAATTCGCACGATTTTTGGCGCTAGGGGTGAAAATCGTCGATTTTTGGCCGCTAGCGCAAAAATAGCCCGATTTTTGGCCGGTAGCGGCGAAAATCGCGCGATTTTGGCCCGTAGCGGCGAAATTCGCACGATTTTTGGCCGCTAGCGGTGAAATTCGCACTATTTTTGGCCGCTAGTGGCCAAAATCGCCGAATTTTTGGCCGCTAGCTGCAAAAATAGCCCGAATTTTGGCCGTTAGCGGCGAAAATTGCGCGGTTTTTGGCCGGTAGGCGGCGAAATTCGCACGATTTTTGGCCGCTAGCAGCGAAATTCGCACGATTTTTGCCGCTAGGGGCGAAAATCGTCGATTTTTGGCCGCTAGCGGCAAAAATCGCCCGATTTTTGGCCGCTAGCGACGAAAATTGCGCGGTTTTTGGCCGGTAGCGGCGAAATTCGCACGAGTTTTGGCCACCACCTGCGAAAATCGCACGGTTTTTGGCCGGTAGCGGCGAAAATCGCGCGATTTTGGCCGGCAGCGGCGAAATTCGCACGATTTTTCGCTGCTAGCGGCGAAATTCGCACGATTTTTGGCCGCTAGCAGCGAAATTCGCACGATTTTTAGCGCTAGGGGTGAAATCGTCCGATTTTTGGCCGCTAGCGGCAAAAATAGCCCGATTTTTGGCCGGTAGGGCGAAAATCGCGCGATTTTGGCCGGTAGCGGCGAAATTCGCACGATTTTTGGCCGCTAGCGGTGAATTCGCACTATTTTTTGGCCGCTAGTGGCCAAAATCGCCGAATTTTTTGGCCGCTAGATTCAAAAATAGCCCGAATTATGGCCGTTAGCGGCGAAAATTGCGCGGTTTTTGGCTGGTAGCGGCGAAATTCGCACGATTTTTGGCTGGTAGCGGCGAAATTAGCACGATTTTTGGCCGCTAGCGGCGAAATTCGCACGATTTTTGGCCGCTAGGGGCGAAATTCGCCGATTTTTGGGCGCTAGCGGCAAAAATAGCCCGATTTTTGGCCGCTAGCGGCGAAAATTGCGCGGTTTTGGCCGGTAGCGGCGAAAATTGCGCGGTTTTTGGCCGCTAGCGGCGAAAATCGCGCGATTTTTGCCCGCTAGCTGCGAAAATCGCACGGTTTTTGGCCGGTAGCGGCGAAAATCGTGCGATTTTTGCTCGCCAGCTGCGAAAATCGCATTGTTTTGGCCGCTGGCGGCGAAAATCGCGCGTTTTTGGCCGCTAGCGGCGAAAATCGCGCGATTTTTGGCCGGTAGCGGCGAAATTCGCACGATTTTTGGCCGATAGCGGCGAAATTCGCACGATTTTTGGCGCTAGGGTGAAAATCGTCGATTTTTGGCCGCTAGCGGCAAAAATAGCCCGATTTTTGGCCGGTAGCGGCGAAAATCGCGCGATTTTGGCCGGTAGCGGCGAAATTCGCACGATTTTTGGCGCTAGCGGTGAAATTCGCACTATTTTTGGCCGCTAGCAGCGAAATTCGCACGATTTTTGGCCGCTAGGGGCGAAAATCGTCAATTTTTGGCCTCTAGCGACAAAAATAGCCCGATTTTGGCCGCAAAAATTGCGCGGTTTTTGGCCGATAGCGGCGAAAATCGCGCGATTTTGGCCGCTAGCAGCGAAATTCGCACGATTTTTGGCCGCTAGGGGCGAAAATCGTCGATTTTTGGCCGCTAGCGGCAAAAATCGCCCGATTTTTGGCCGCTAGCGACGAAAATTGCGCGGTTTTTGGCCGCTAGCGGCGAAAATCGCGCGATTTTTGGCCGTAGCGGCGAAATTCGCACGATTTTTGGCCGCTAGCGGCGAAATTCGCACGATTTTTGGCTGCTAGCAGCGAAATTCGCACGATTTTTGGCGCTAGGGTGAAAATCGTCGATTTTTGGCCGCTAGCGGCAAAATAGCCCGATTTTTGGCCGGTAGCGGCGAAAATCGCGCGATTTTGGCCCGTAGCGGCGAAATTCGCACGATTTTTGGCCGCTAGCGGTGAAATTCGCACTATTTTTGGCCGCTAGTGGCCAAAATCGCCGAATTTTTGGCCGCTAGCTGCAAAATAGCCCGAATTTTGGCCGTTAGCGGCGAAAATTGCGCGGTTTTTGGCCGGTAGCGGCGAAATTCGCACGATTTTTGGCCGCTAGCAGCGAAATTCCGCACGATTTTTGGCCGCTAGGGGCGAAAATCGTCGATTTTTTGGCCGCTAGCGGCAAAAATCGCCCGATTTTTGGCCGCTAGCGACGAAAATTGCGCGGTTTTTGGCCGGTAGCGGCGAAATTCGCACGAGTTTTGGCCACCACCTGCGAAAATCGCACGGTTTTTGGCCGGTAGCGGCGAAAATCGCGCGATTTTGGCCGGCAGCGGCGAAATTCGCACGATTTTTCGCTGCTAGCGGCGAAATTCGCACGATTTTTGGCCGCTAGCAGCGAAATTCGCACGATTTTTAGCGCTAGGGGTGAAAATCGTCGATTTTTGGCCGCTAGCGGCAAAATAGCCCGATTTTTGGCCGGTAGCGGCGAAAATCGCGCGATTTTGGCCGGTAGCGGCGAAATTCGCACGATTTTTGGCCGCTAGCGGTGAAATTCGCACTATTTTTTGGCCGCTAGTGGCCAAAATCGCCGAATTTTTGGCCGCTAGATTCAAAAATAGCCCGAATTATGGCCGTTAGCGGCGAAAATTGCGCGGTTTTTGGCTGGTAGCGGCGAAATTCGCACGATTTTTGGCTGGTAGCGGCGAAATTAGCACGATTTTTGGCCGCTAGCGGCGAAATTCGCACGATTTTTGGCCGCTAGGGGCGAAATTCGCCGATTTTTGGGCGCTAGCGGCAAAAATAGCCCGATTTTTGGCCGCTAGCGGCGAAAATTGCGCGGTTTTGGCCGGTAGCGGCGAAAATTGCGCGGTTTTTGGCCGCTAGCGGCGAAAATCGCGCGATTTTTGCCAGCTAGCTGCGAAAATCGCACGGTTTTTGGCCGGTAGCGGCGAAAATCGTGCGATTTTTGCTCGCCAGCTGCGAAAATCGCATTGTTTTTGGCCGCTGGCGGCGAAAATCGCGCGGTTTTTGGCCGCTAGCGGCGAAAATCGCGCGATTTTTGGCCGGTAGCGGCGAAATTCGCACGATTTTTGGCCGATAGCGGCGAAATTCGCACGATTTTTGGCGCTAGGGGTGAAAATCGTCGATTTTTGGCCGCTAGCGGCAAAAATAGCCCGATTTTTGGCCGGTAGCGGCGAAAATCGCGCGATTTTGGCCGGTAGCGGCGAAATTCGCACGATTTTTGGCGCTAGCGGTGAAATTCGCACTATTTTTGGCCGCTAGCAGCGAAATTCGCACGATTTTTTGGCCGCTAGGGGCGAAAATCGTCAATTTTTGGCCTCTAGCGACAAAAATAGCCCGATTTTGGCCGCAAAAATTGCGCGGTTTTTGGCCGATAGCGGCGAAAATCGCGCGATTTTGGCCACTAGCAGCGAAATTCGCACGATTTTTGGCCGCTAGGGCGAAAATCGTCGATTTTTGGCCGCTAGCGGCAAAAATAGCCCGATTTTTGGCCGCTAGCGACGAAAATTGCGCGGTTTTTGGCCGGTAGCGGCGAAATCGCGCGATTTTTGCCGGTAGCGGCGAAATTCGCACGATTTTTGGCCGGTAGCGGCGAAATTCGCACGATTTTTGGCCGATAGCGGCGAAATTCGCACGATTTTTGGCTGCTAGCAGCGAAATTCGCACGATTTTTGGCGCTAGGGGTGAAAATCGTCGATTTTTGGCCGCTAGCGGCAAAAATAGCCCGATTTTTGGCCGTAGCGGCGAAAATCGCGCGATTTTGGCAGGTAGCGGCGAATTCGCACGATTTTTGGCCGCTAGCGGTGAAATTCGCACTATTTTTGTGGCCGCTAGTGGCCAAAATCGCCGAATTTTTGGCCGCTAGCTGCAAAAATAGCCCGAATTTTGGCCGTTAGCGGCGAAAATTGCGTGGTTTTTGGCCGGTAGCGGCGAAATTCGCACGATTTTTTGGCCGCTAGCGGCGAAATTCGCACGATTTTTGGCCGCTAGCAGCGAAATTCGCACGATTTTTGGCCGCTAGGGGCGAAAATCGTCAATTTTTGGCCTCTAGCGACAAAAATAGCCCGATTTGGCCGCAAAAATTGCGCGGTTTTTGGCCGATAGCGGCGAAATCGCGCGATTTTGGCCGCTAGCAGCGAAATTCGCACGATTTTTGGCCGCTAGGGGCGAAAATCGTCGATTTTTGGCCGCTAGCGGCAAAAATAGCCCGATTTTTTGGCCGCTAGCGAC
This sequence comes from Procambarus clarkii, assembly GCF_040958095.1. NCBI lineage: Eukaryota > Metazoa > Arthropoda > Malacostraca > Decapoda > Cambaridae > Procambarus > Procambarus clarkii. The sequence goes on from NW_027190835.1 coordinate 8,390, forward strand.
GAAAATTGCGCGGTTTTTGGCCGGTAGCGGCGAAAATCGCGCGATTTTTGCCGGTAGCGGCGAAATTCGCACGATTTTTGGCCGCTAGCGGCGAAATTCGCACGATTTTTGGCCGCTAGCAGCGAAATTCGCACGATTTTTGGCCGCTAGGGGCGAAAATCGTCGTTTTTTTGGCCGCTAGCTGCAAAAATAGCCCTAATTTTTGGCCGTTAGCGGCGAAAATTGCGCGGTTTTTTGCCGGTAGCGGCGAAATTCGCACGATTTTTGGCCGCTAGCAGCGAAATTCGCACGATTTTTTGGCCGCTAGGGCGAAAATCGTCGATTTTTGGCCGCTAGCGGCAAAAATCGCCCGATTTTTGGCCGCTAGCGACGAAAATTGCGCGGTTTTTTGGCCGGTAGCGGCGAAATTCGCACGAGTTTTGGCCACCAGCTGCGAAAATCGCACGGTTTTTGGCCGGTAGCGGCGAAAATCGCGCGATTTTGGCCGGTAGCGGCGAATTCGCACGATTTTTGGCTGCTAGCGGCGAAATTCGCACGATTTTTGGCCGCTAGCAGCGAAATTCGCACGATTTTTAGCGCTAGGGGTGAAATCGTCGATTTTTGGCCGCTAGCGGCAAAAATAGCCGATTTTTGGCCGGTAGCGGCGAAAATCGCGCGATTTTGGCCGGTTGCAGCGAAATTCGCACGATTTTTTGGCCGCTAGCGGTGAAATTCGCACTATTTTTGGCCGCTAGTGGCCAAAATCGCCGAATTTTTGGCCGCTAGATTCAAAAATAGCCCGAATTATGGCCGTTAGCGGCGAAAATTGCGCGGTTTTTGGCTGGTAGCGGCGAAATTAGCACGATTTTTGGCCGCTAGGGGCGAAAATCGTCGATTTTTGGCCGCTAGCCGCAAAATAGCCCGATTTTGGCCGCAAAATTGCGCGGTTTTTGGCCGCTAGCGGCGAAAATCGCGCGGTTTTTTGGCCGCTAGCGGCAAAAATCGCGCGATTTTGTGCCCGCCAGCTGCGAAAATCGCACGGTTTTTGGCCGCTAGCGGCGAAATTTGCACGATTTTTGGCCGCTAGCAGCGAAATTCGCACGATTTTTGGCCGCTAGGGGCGAAAATCGTCGTTTTTTGGCCGCTAGCGGCAAAATCGCGCGATTTTTGCCCGCCAGCTGCGAAAATCGCACGGTTTTTGGCCGGTAGCGGCGAAAATCGCGCGATTTTGGCCGCTTGCGGCGAAATTTGCACGATTTTTGGCCGCTAGCAGCGAAATTCGCACGATCTTTTGCCGCTAGGGGCGAAAATCGTCATTTTTTGGCCGCTAGCGGCAAAATAGCACGATTTTTGGCCGAGCTAGCGCGAAAATTGCGCGGTTTTTGGCAGCTAGCGCGAAAATCGCGTGGTTTTTGGCCGCTAGCGGCGAAAATTGCGCGTTTTTTGGCCGGTAGCGGCGAAATTCGCACGAGTTTTGGCCGCTAGCGGCGAAATTCGCACGATTTTTGGCCGCTAGGGGCGAAATTCGCCGATTTTTGGCGCTAGCGGCAAAAATAGCCCGATTTTTGGCCGCTAGCGGCGAAAATCGCGGTTTTTGGCCGCTAGCGGCGAAAATCGCGCGATTTTTGGCCGTAGCGGCGAAATTCGCACGATTTTGGCCGCTAGCAGCGAAATTCGCACGATTTTTGGCGCTAGGGTGAAAATCGTCGATTTTTGCTCGCTAGCGGCAAAAATAGCCCGATTTTTTGGCCGGTAGCGGCGAAAATCGCGCGATTTTGGCCGGTAGCGGCGAAATTCGCACGATTTTGGCCGCTAGCGGTGAAATTCGCACTATTTTGGCCGCTAGTGGCCAAAATCGCCGAATTTTTGGCCGCTAGCTGCAAAAATAGCCCGAATTTTGGCCGTTAGCGGCGAAAATTGCGCGGTTTTTTGGCCGGTAGCGGCGAAATTCGCACGATTTTTTGGCCGCTAGCGGCGAAATTCGCACGATTTTTGGCCGCTAGCAGCGAAATTCGCACGATTTTTGGCCGCTAGGGGCGAAAATCGTCAATTTTTGGCCTCTAGCGACAAAAATAGCCCGATTTTGGCCGCAAAAATTGCGCGGTTTTTGGCCGATAGCGGCGAAAATCGCGCGATTTTGGCCGCTAGCAGCGAAATTCGCACGATTTTTGGCCGCTAGGGGCGAAAATCGTCGATTTTTGGCCGCTAGCGGCAAAAATCGCCCGATTTTTGGCCGCTAGCGACGAAAATTGCGCGGTTTTTGGCCGCTAGCGGCGAAATCGCGCGATTTTTGGCCGGTAGCGGCGAAATTCGCACGATTTTTGGCCGCTAGCGGCGAAATTCGCACGATTTTTGGCTGCTAGCAGCGAAATTCGCACGATTTTTGGCGCTAGGGGTGAAAATCGTCGATTTTTGGCCGCTAGCGGCAAAAATAGCCCGATTTTGGCCGGTAGCGGCGAAAATCGCGCGATTTTGGCCCGTAGCGGCGAAATTCGCACGATTTTTGGCCGCTAGCGGTGAAATTCGCACTATTTTTGGCCGCTAGTGGCCAAAATCGCCGAATTTTTGGCCGCTAGCTGCAAAAATAGCCCGAATTTTGGCCGTTAGCGGCGAAAATTGCGCGGTTTTTGGCCGGTAGCGGCGAAATTCGCACGATTTTGGCCGCTAGCAGCGAAATTCGCACGATTTTTGGCCGCTAGGGGCGAAAATCGTCGATTTTTGGCCGCTAGCGGCAAAAATCGCCCGATTTTTGGCCGCTAGCGACGAAAATTGCGCGGTTTTTGGCCGGTAGCGGCGAAAATTCGCACGAGTTTTGGCCACCACCTGCGAAAATCGCAGGTTTTTTGGCCGGTAGCGGCGAAAATCGCGCGATTTTGGCCGGCAGCGGCGAAATTCGCACGATTTTTCGCTGCTAGCGGCGAAATTCGCACGATTTTTGGCCGCTAGCAGCGAAATTCGCACGATTTTTAGCGCTAGGGGTGAAAATCGTCGATTTTTGGCCGCTAGCGGCAAAAATAGCCCGATTTTTGGCCGGTAGCGGCGAAAATCGCGCGATTTTGGCCGGTAGCGGCGAAATTCGCACGATTTTTGGCCGCTAGCGGTGAAATTCGCACTATTTTTGGCCGCTAGTGGCCAAAATCGCCGAATTTTGGCCGCTAGATTCAAAAATAGCCCGAATTATGGCCGTTAGCGGCGAAAATTGCGCGGTTTTTGGCTGGTAGCGGCGAAATTCGCACGATTTTTGGCTGGTAGCGGCGAAATTAGCACGATTTTTGGCCGCTAGCGCGAAATTCGCACGATTTTTGGCCGCTAGGGGCGAAATTCGCCGATTTTTGGGCGCTAGCGGCAAAAATAGCCCGATTTTTGGCCGCTAGCGGCGAAAATTGCGCGGTTTTGGCGGTAGCGGCGAAAATTGCGCGGTTTTTGGCCGCTAGCGGCGAAAATCGCGCGATTTTTGCCAGCTAGCTGCGAAAATCGCACGGTTTTTGGCCGGTAGCGGCGAAAATCGTGCGATTTTTGCTCGCCAGCTGCGAAAATCGCATTGTTTTTTGGCCGCTGGCGGCGAAAAATCGCGCGGTTTTTGGCCGCTAGCGGCGAAAATCGCGCGATTTTTGGCCGGTAGCGGCGAAATTCGCACGATTTTTGGCCGATAGCGGCGAAATTCGCACGATTTTTGGCGCTAGGGTGAAAATCGTCGATTTTTGGCCGCTAGCGGCAAAAATAGCCCGATTTTTGGCCGGTAGCGGCGAAAATCGCGCGATTTTGGCCGGTAGCGGCGAAATTCGCACGATTTTTGGCGCTAGCGGTGAAATTCGCACTATTTTTGGCCGCTAGCAGCGAAATTCGCACGATTTTTGGCCGCTAGGGGCGAAAATCGTCAATTTTTGGCCTCTAGCGACAAAAATAGCCCGATTGGCCGCAAAAAATTGCGCGGTTTTTGGCCGATAGCGGCGAAAATCGCGCGATTTTGGCCGCTAGCAGCGAAATTCGCACGATTTTTGGCCGCTAGGGGCGAAAATCGTCGATTTTTGGCCGCTAGCGGCAAAAATAGCCCGATTTTTGGCCGCTAGCGACGAAAATTGCGCGGTTTTTGGCCGGTAGCGGCGAAAATCGCGCGATTTTTGCCGGTAGCGGCGAAATTCGCACGATTTTTTGGCGCGGTAGCGGCGAAATTCGCACGATTTTTGGCCGATAGCGGCGAAATTCGCACGATTTTTGGCTGCTAGCAGCGAAATTCGCACGATTTTTGGCGCCTAGGGGTGAAAATCGTCGATTTTTGGCCGCTAGCGGCAAAAATAGCCCGATTTTTGGCCGGTAGCGGCGAAAATCGCGCGATTTTGGCAGGTAGCGGCGAAATTCGCACGATTTTTGGCCGCTAGCGGTGAAATTCGCACTATTTTTGGCCGCTAGTGGCCAAAATCGCCGAATTTTTGGCCGCTAGCTGCAAAAATAGCCCGAATTTTGGCCGTTAGCGGCGAAAATTGCGTGGTTTTTGGCCGGTAGCGGCGAAATCGCACGATTTTTGGCCGCTAGCGGCGAAATTCGCACGATTTTTGGCCGCTAGCAGCGAAATTCGCACGATTTTTGGCCGCTAGGGCGCAAAATCGTCAATTTTTGGCCTCTAGCGACAAAAATAGCCCGATTTTGGCCGCAAAAATTGCGCGGTTTTTGGCCGATAGCGGCGAAAATCGCGCGATTTTGCCGCTAGCAGCGAAATTCGCACGATTTTTGGCCGCTAGGGGCGAAAATCGTCGATTTTTGGCCGCTAGCGGCAAAATAGCCCGATTTTTGCCGCTAGCGACGAAAATTGCGCGGTTTTTGGCCGCTACCGGCAAAAATCGCGCGATTTTCGCCGCTACCGGCCAAAAACCGCGCAATTTTCGTCGCTAGCGGCCAAAAATCGGGCTATTTTTGCCGCTAGCGGCCAAAAATCGACGATTTTCGCCCCTAGCGGCCAAAAATCGTGCGAATTTCGCTGCTAGCGGCCAAAATCGCGCGATTTTCGCCGCTATCGGCCAAAAACCGCGCAATTTTTGCGGCCAAAATCGGGCTATTTTTGTCGCTAGAGGCCAAAAATTGACGATTTTCGCCCCTAGCGGCCAAAAATCGTGCGAATTTCGCTGCTAGCGGCCAAAAATCGTGCGAATTTCGCCGCTAGCGGCCAAAAATCGTGCGAATTTCGCCGCTACCGGCCAAAAACCACGCAATTTTCGCCGCTAACGGCCAAAATTCGGGCTATTTTTGCAGCTAGCGGCCAAAAATTCGGCGATTTGGCCACTAGCGGCCAAAAATAGTGCGAATTTCACCGCTAGCGGCCAAAAATCGTGCGAATTTCGCCGCTACCTGCCAAATCGCGCGATTTTCGCCGCTACCGGCCAAAAATCGGGCTATTTTTGCCGCTAGCGGCCAAAAATCGACGATTTTCACCCCTAGCGCCAAAAATCGTGCGAATTTCGCTGCTAGCAGCCAAAAATCGTGCGAATTTCGCCGCTATCGGCCAAAAATCGTGCGAATTTCGCCGCTACCGGCCAAAAATCGTGCGAATTTCGCCGCTACCGGCAAAAATCGCGCGATTTTCGCCGCTAGCGGCCAAAAACCGCTGCAATTTTCGCTCGCTAGCGGCCAAAAATCGTGCTATTTTTGCCGCTAGCGGCCAAAAATCGACGATTTTCGCCCCTAGCGGCCAAAAATCGTGCGAATTTCGCTGCTAGCGGCCAAAATCGCGCGATTTTCGCCGCTATCTCCAAAAACCGCGCAATTTTTGCGGCCAAAATCGGGCTATTTTTGTCGCTAGAGGCCAAAAATTGACGATTTTCGCCCCTAGCGGCCAAAAATCGTGCGAATTTCGCTGCTAGCGGCCAAAAATAGTGCGAATTTCACCGCTAGCGCCAAAAATCGTGCGAATTTCGCCGCTACCGGCCAAAATCGCGCGATTTTCGCCGCTACCGGCCAAAAATCGGGCTATTTTTGCCGCTACCGGGCCAAAAATCGCGCGATTTTGGCCGCTAGCGGCGAAATTTGCACGATTTTTGGCCGCTAGCAGCGAAATTCGCACGATTTTTGGCCGCTAGGGGCGAAAATCGTCTTTTTTGGCCGCTAGCGGCAAAAATCGCGCGATTTTTGCCCGCCAGCTGCGAAAATCGCACGGTTTTTGGCCGGTAGCGGCGAAAATCGCGCGATTTTGGCCGCTTGCGGCGAAATTTGCACGATTTTTGGCCGCTAGCAGCGAAATTCGCACGATCTTTTGCCGCTAGGGGCGAAAATCGTCGTTTTTTGGCCGCTAGCGGCAAAAATAGCACGATTTTTGGCCGCTAGCGGCGAAAATTGCGCGGTTTTTGGCAGCTAGCGGCGAAAATCGCGTGGTTTTTGGCCGCTAGCGGCGAAAATTGCGCGTTTTTTGGCCAGTAGCGGCGAAATTGCGCGTTATTTTGGCCGGTAGCCGGCTAAATTCGCACGATTTTGGCGCTAGGGGCGAAATTCCGCCGATTTTGGGCGCTAGCGGGCAAAAAATAGCCCGATTTTGGCCGCTTAGCGACGAAAATGCGCGGTTTTTGGCCGCTTAGCGGCGAACATCGCGCGATTTTGCACGCTAGCTGCGAAAAATCGCACGGTTTTTGGCCGGTGCGGGGCGGGAAAAAAAAATCGCGCGATTTTGGCCGGTAGCGGCGAAATTCGCACGATTTTTGGCTGCTAGCGGCGAAATTCGCACGATTTTTGGCCGCTAGCAGCGAAATTCGCACGATTTTTAGCGCTAGGGGTGAAAATCGTCGATTTTTGGCCGCTAGCGGCAAAAATAGCCCGATTTTTGGCCGGTAGCGGCGAAAATCGCGCGATTTTGGCCGGTTGCAGCGAAATTCGCACGATTTTTGGCCGCTAGCGGTGAAATTCGCACTATTTTTGGCCGCTAGTGGCCAAAATCGCCGAATTTTTGGCCGCTAGATTCAAAAATAGCCCGAATTATGGCCGTTAGCGGCGAAAATTGCGCGGTTTTTGGCTGGTAGCGGCGAAATTAGCACGATTTTTGGCCGCTAGCAGCGAAATTCGCACGATTTTTGGCCGCTAGGGGCGAAAATCGTCGTTTTTTTGGCCGCTAGCTGCAAAAATAGCCCGATTTTTGGCCGCTAGCGGCGAAAATTGCGCGGTTTGGGGCCGCTAGCGGCGAAAATCGCGCGATTTTTTGCCAGCTAGCTGCGAAAATCGCACGGTTTTTGGCCGGTAGCGGCGAAAATCGTGCGATTTTTGCTCGCCAGCTGCGAAAATCGCATTGTTTTTGGCCGCTAGCGGCGAAAATCGGCGCGGTTTTTGGCCGGCTAGCGGCGAAAATCGCACGATTTTTGGCCGCTAGCGGCGAAATTCGCACGATTTTTGGCCGATAGCGGCGAAATTTCGCACGATTTTTGGCTGCTAGCAGCGAAAATTCGCACGATTTTTGGCGCTAGGGTGAAAATCGTCGATTTTTGGGCCGCTAGCGGCAAAATAGCCCGATTTTTGGCCGGTAGCGGCGAAAATCGCGCGATTTTGGCCGGTAGCGGCGAAATTCGCACGATTTTTTGGCCGCTAGCGGTGAGATTCGCACTATTTTGGCCGCTAGTGGCCAAACATCGCCGAATTTTTGGCCGCTAGCTGCAAAAATTAGCCCGAATTTTGGCCGTTAGCGGCGAAAATTGCGCGGTTTTGGCCGGTAGCGGCGAAATTCGCACGATTTTGGCCGCTAGCGGCGAAATTCGCACGATTTTTGGCCGCTAGCAGCGAAATTCGCACGATTTTTGGCCGCTAGGGGCGAAAATCGTCGATTTTTGGCCGCTAGCGACAAAAATAGCCCGATTTTGGCCGCAAAAATTGCGCGGTTTTTGGCTGAATAGCGGCGAAAATCGCGCGATTTTGGCCGCTAGCAGCGAAATTCGCACGATTTTTGGCCGCTAGGGGCGAAAATCGTCGATTTTTGGCCGCTAGCGGCAAAAATAGCCCGATTTTTAGGCCGCTAGCGACGAAAATTGCGCGGTTTTTGGCCGGTAGCGGCGAAAATCGCGCGATTTTTGCCTGCTAGCGGCCAAAAATTCGGGCGATTTTTGCCGCTAGCGGCGAAATTGCGCACGGATTTTTGGCCGGCTAGCAGGCGAAATTCGCACCGAGTTTTGGCCACCGCTAGGGGCGAAAATCGCACTGTTTTTGGCCGGCTAGCTGCGAAAAATAGCCGCGAATTTTGGCCGGTAGCGGCGAAATTGCGCACGGATTTTTGGCCGCTAGCGGCGAAATTCGCACGATTTTTGGCCGCTAGCAGGGAAAATTCGCACGATTTTTGGCCGCTAGCGGCGAAAATAGCCCGATTTTTTGGCCGGCTAGCGGACGAAAATTAGCACGATTTTTGGCGGTAGCGGCGAAATTGCGCCGATTTTTGGCCGATAGCGGCGAAAATCGCACGATTTTGGCCGCTAGCTAGCGAAAATTCGCACGGATTTTTGGCCGCTAGCGGCGAAAATCGTGCGATTTTTGCTCGCCTAGCTGCGAAAATCGCACTGATTTTTGGCCGCTAGCGGACGAAAATCTGCGCGGTTTTTGGCCGCTAGCGGCGAAAATCGCGCGATTTTTGGCCGGTAGCGGCGAAATTCGCACGATTTTTGGCCGCTAGCGGCGAAACTTCGCACGATTTTTGGCTGCTAGCAGCGAAAATTCGCACGATTTTTGGCGCTAGGGGTGAAAATCGTCGATTTTTGGCCGCTAGCGGCAAAAATAGCCCGATTTTTGGCCGGTAGCGGCGAAAATCGCGCGATTTTGGCCCGTAGCGGCGAAATTCGCACGATTTTTGGCCGCTAGCGGTGAAATTCGCACTATTTTTGGCCGCTAGTGGCCAAAATCGCGCCGAATTTTTGGCCGCTAGCTGCAAAAATAGCCCGAATTTTGGCCGTTAGCGGCGAAAATTGCGCGGTTTTTGGCCGGTAGCGGCGAAAATTCGCACGATTTTTGGCCGCTAGCAGCGAAATTCGCACGATTTTTGGCCGCTAGGGGCGAAAATCGTCGATTTTTGGCCGCTAGCGGCAAAAATCGCCCGATTTTTTGGCCGCTAGCGACGAAAATTGCGCGGTTTTTGGCCGGTAGCGGCGAAATTCGCACGAGTTTTTGGCCACCACCTGCGAAAATCGCACGGTTTTTGGCCGGTAGGCGGCGAAAATCGCGCGATTTTGGCCGGCAGCGGCGAAATTCGCACGATTTTTCGCTGCTAGCGGCGAAATTCGCACGATTTTTGGCCGCTAGCAAGCGAAATTCGCACGATTTTTAGCGCTAGGGTGAAAATCGTCGATTTTTGGGCCGCTAGCGGCAAAAAATAGCCCGATTTTTGGCCGGTAGCGGCCGAAAATCGCGCGATTTTTGGCCGGTAGCGGCGAAATTCGCACGATTTTTGGCCGCTAGCGGTGAAATTCGCACTATTTTTGGCCGCTAGTGGCCAAAATCGCCGAATTTTTGGCCGCTAGATTCAAAAATAGCCCGAATTATGGCCGTTAGCGGCGAAAATTGCGCGGTTTTTGGCTGGTAGCGGCGAAATTCGCACGATTTTTGGCTGGTAGCGGGCGAAATTAGCACGATTTTTGGCCGCTAGCGGCGAAATTCGCACGATTTTTGGCCGCTAGGGGCCGAAATTCGCCGAATTTTTGGGCGGCTAGCGGCAAAAAATAGCCCGATTTTTGGCCGCTAGCGGCGAAAAATTGCGCGGTTTTGGCCGGGTAGCGGCGAAAATTGCGCGGTTTTTTGGCCGCTAGCGGCGAAAATCGCGCGATTTTTGCAGCTAGCTGCGAAAATCGCACGGTTTTTGGCCGGTAGCGGCGAAAATCGTGCGATTTTTGCTCGCCAGCTGCGAAAATCGCATTGTTTTTGGCCGCTGGCGGCGAAAATCGCGCGGTTTTTGGCCGCTAGCGGCGAAAAATCGCGCGATTTTTGGCCGGGTAGCGGCGAAATTCGCACGATTTTTGGCCGATAGCGGCGAAATTCGCACGATTTTTGGCGCTAGGGGTGAAAATCGTCGATTTTTGGCCGCTAGCGGCAAAAATAGCCCGATTTTTGGCCGGTAGCGGCGAAAATCGCGCGATTTTGGCCGGTAGGCGGCGAAATTCGCACGATTTTGGCGCTAGCGGTGAAATTCGCACTATTTTTGGCCGCTAGCAGCGAAATTCGCACGATTTTTGGCCGCTAGGGGCGAAAATCGTCAATTTTTGGCCTCTAGCGACAAAAATAGCCCGATTTTGGCCGCAAAAATTGCGCGGTTTTTGGCCGATAGCGGCGAAAATCGCGCGATTTTGGCCGCTAGCAGCGAAATTCGCACGATTTTTGGCCGCTAGGGGCGAAAATCGTCGATTTTTGGCCGCTAGCGGCAAAAATCGCCCGATTTTTGGCCGCTAGCGACGAAAATTGCGCGGTTTTTGGCCGCTAGCGGCGAAAAATTCGCGCGATTTTTGGCCGGGTAGCGGCGAAATTCGCACGATTTTTGGCCGCTAGCGGCGAAATTCGCACGATTTTTGGCTGCTAGCAGCGAAATTCGCACGATTTTTGGCGCTAGGGGTGAAAATCGTCGATTTTTGGCCGCTAGCGGCAAAAATAGCCCGATTTTTGGCCGGTAGCGGCGAAAATCGCGCGATTTTGGCCCGTAGCGGCGAAATTCGCACGATTTTTTGGCCGCTAGCGGTGAAATTCGCACTATTTTTGGCCGCTAGTGGCCAAAATCGCCGAATTTTTGGCCGCTAGCTGCAAAAATAGCCCGAATTTTGGCCGTTAGCGGCGAAAATTGCGCGGTTTTTGGCCGGTAGCGGCGAAATTCGCACGATTTTTGGCCGCTAGCAGCGAAATTCGCACGATTTTTGGCCGCTAGGGGCGAAAATCGTCGATTTTTGGGCCGCTAGCGGCAAAAATCGCCCGATTTTTGGCCGCTAGCGACGAAAATTGCGCGGTTTTTGGCCGGTAGCGGCGAAATTCGCACGAGTTTTGGCCACCACCTGCGAAAATCGCACGGTTTTTGGCCGGTAGCGGCGAAAATCGCGCGATTTTGGCCGGCAGCGGCGAAATTCGCACGATTTTTTTCGCTGCTAGCGGCGAAATTCGCACGATTTTTGGCCGCTAGCAGCGAAATTCGCACGATTTTTAGCGCTAGGGGTGAAAATCGTCGATTTTTGGCCGCTAGCGGCAAAAATAGCCCGATTTTTGGCCGGTAGCGGCGAAAATCGCGCGATTTTTGGCCGGTAGCGGCGAAATTCGCACGATTTTGGCCGCTAGCGGTGAAATTCGCACTATTTTTGGCCGCTAGTGGCCAAAATCGCCGAATTTTTGGCCGCTAGATTCAAAAAATAAGCCCGAATTATGGCCGTTAGCGGCGAAAATTGCGCGGTTTTTGGCTGGTAGCGGCGAAATTCGCACGATTTTTTGGCTGGTAGCGGCGAAATTAGCACGATTTTTGGCCGCTAGCGGCGAAATTCGCACGATTTTTGGCCGCTAGGGGCGAAATTCCGCCGATTTTTGGGCGCTAGCCGGCAAAAATAGCCCGATTTTTGGCCGCTAGCGGCGAAAATTGCGCGGTTTTGGCCGGGTAGCGGCGAAAATTGCGCGGTTTTTGGCCGCTAGCGGCGAAAATCGCGCGATTTTTGCCAGCTAGCTGCGAAAATCGCACGGTTTTTTGGCCGGTAGCGGCGAAAATCGTGCGATTTTTGCTCGCCAGCTGCGAAAATCGCATTGTTTTTGGCCGCTGGCGGCGAAAATCGCGCGGTTTTTGGCCGCTAGCGGCGAAAATCGCGCGATTTTTGGCCGGTAGCGGCGAAATTCGCACGATTTTTTGGCCGATAGCGCGAAATTCGCACGATTTTTGGCCGGCTAGGGGTGAAAATCGTCGATTTTTGGCCGCTAGCGGCAAAAATAGCCCGATTTTTGGCCGGTAGCGGCGAAAAATCGCGCGATTTTGCCGGTAGCGGCGAAATTCGCACGATTTTTGGCGCTAGCGGTGAAATTCGCACTATTTTTGGCCGCTAGCAGCGAAATTCGCACGATTTTTGGCCGCTAGGGCGAAAAATCGTCAATTTTTGCCTCTAGCGACAAAAATAGCCCGATTTGGCCGCAAAAATTGCGCGGTTTTGGCCGATAGCGGCTGGGAAATCGCGCGATTTTGGCCAACTAGCAGCGAAATTCGCACGATTTTTGGCCGCTAGGGGCGAAAATCGTCGATTTTGGCCGCTAGCGGCAAAATAGCCGATTTTTGGCCGCTAGCGACGAAAATTGCGCGGTTTTTGGCCGGTAGCGGCGAAAATCGCGCGATTTTTGCCGGTAGCGGCGAAATTCGCACGATTTTTGGCCGGTAGCGGCGAAATTCGCACGATTTTTGGCCGATAGCGGCGAAATTCGCACGATTTTTTGGCTGCTAGCAGCGAAATTCGCACGATTTTTGGCGCTAGGGGTGAAAATCGTCGATTTTTGGCCGCTAGCGGCAAAAATAGCCCGATTTTTGGCCGGTAGCGGCGAAAATCGCGCGATTTTGGCAGGTAGCGGCGAAATTCGCACGATTTTTGGCCGCTAGCGGTGAAATTCGCACTATTTTTGGCCGCTAGTGGCCAAAATCGCCGAATTTTTGGCCGCTAGCTGCAAAAATAGCCCGAATTTTGGCCGTTAGCGGCGAAAATTGCGTGGTTTTTGGCCGGTAGCGGCGAAATTCGCACGATTTTTGGCCGCTAGCGGCGAAATTCGCACGATTTTTGGCCGCTAGCAGCGAAATTCGCACGATTTTTGGCCGCTAGGGGCGAAAATCGTCAATTTTTTGGCCTCTAGCGACAAAAATAGCCCGATTTTGGCCGCAAAATTGCGCGGTTTTTGGCCGATAGCGGCGAAAATCGCGCGATTTTGGCCGCTAGCAGCGAAATTCGCACGATTTTTGGCCGCTAGGGGCGAAAATCGTCGATTTTTTGGCCGCTAGCGGCAAAAATAGCCCGATTTTTGGCCGCTAGCGACGAAAATTGCGCGGTTTTTGGCCGGTAGCGGCGAAAATCGCGCGATTTTTGCCGTAGCGGCGAAATTCGCACGATTTTTTGGCCGCTAGCGGCGAAATTCGCACGATTTTTGGCCGCTAGCAGCGAAATTCGCACGATTTTTGGCCGCTAGGGGCGAAAATCGTCGTTTTTTGGCCGCTAGCTGCAAAAATAGCCCTAATTTTGGCCGTTAGCGGCGAAAATTGCGCGGTTTTTTGCCGGTAGCGGCGAAATTCGCACGATTTTTGGCCGCTAGCAGCGAAATTCGCACGATTTTTGGCCGCTAGGGCGAAAATCGTCGATTTTTGGCCGCTAGCGGCAAAAATCGCCCGATTTTTGGCCGCTAGCGACGAAAATTGCGCGGTTTTTTGGCCGGTAGCGGCGAAATTCGCACGAGTTTTGGCCACCAGCTGCGAAAATCGCACGGTTTTTTGGCCGGTAGCGGCGAAAATCGCGCGATTTTGGCCGGTAGCGGCGAAATTCGCACGATTTTTGGCTGCTAGCGCGAAATTCGCACGATTTTTTGGCCGCTAGCAGCGAAATTCGCACGATTTTTAGCGCTAGGGTGAAAATCGTCGATTTTTGGGCCGCTAGCGGCAAAAATAGCCCGATTTTTGGCCGGTAGCGGCGAAAATCGCGCGATTTTGGCCGGTTGCAGCGAAATTCGCACGATTTTTTGGCCGCTAGCGGTGAAATTCGCACTATTTTGGCCGCTAGTGGCAAAATCGCCGAATTTTTGGCCGCTAGATTCAAAATAGCCCGAATTATGGCCGTTTAGCGGCGAAAATTGCGGCGGTTTTTGGCTGGTAGCGGCGAATTAGCACGATTTTTGGCCGCTAGGGGCGAAAATCGTCGATTTTTGGCCGCTAGCCGCAAAAATAGCCCGATTTTGGCCGCAAAAATTGCGCGGTTTTTGGCCGCTGCGGCGAAAAATCGCGCGGTTTTTTGGCCGCTAGCGGCAAAAATCGCGCGATTTTGTGCCCGCCAGCTGCGAAAATCGCACGGTTTTTGCCGCTAGCGGCGAAATTTGCACGATTTTTGGCCGCTAGCAGCGAAATTCGCACGATTTTTTTGGCCGCTAGGGGCGAAAATCGTCGTTTTTTGGCCGCTAGCGGCAAAAAATCGCGCGATTTTTGCCCGCCAGCTGCGAAAATCGCACGGTTTTTGGCCGGTAGCGGCGAAATCGCGCGATTTTGGCCGCTTGCGGCGAAATTTGCACGATTTTTTGGCCGCTAGCAGCGAATTCGCACGATCTTTTGCCGCTAGGGGCGAAAATCGTCATTTTTTTGGCCGCTAGCGGCAAAAATAGCACGATTTTTTGGCCGCTAGCGGCGAAAATTGCGCGGTTTTTGGCAGCTAGCGGCGAAAATCGCGTGGTTTTTGGCCGCTAGCGGCGAAAATTGCGCGTTTTTTGGCCGGTAGCGGCGAAATTCGCACGAGTTTTGGGCCGCTAGCGGCGAAATTCGCACGATTTTTTGGCCGCTAGGGGCGAAATTCGCCGATTTTTGGGCGCTAGCGGCAAAAATAGCCCGATTTTTGGCCGCTAGCGGCGAAAATCGCGCGGTTTTTGGCCGCTAGCGGCGAAAATCGCGCGATTTTTGGCCGTAGCGGCGAAATTCGCACGATTTTTGGCCGCTAGCAGCGAAATTCGCACGATTTTTGGCGCTAGGGGTGAAAATCGTCGATTTTTGGCCGCTAGCGGCAAAAATAGCCCGATTTTTTGGCCGGTAGGCGAAATCGCGCGATTTTGGCCGTAGCGGCGAAATTCGCCGATTTTTTGGCCGCTAGCGGTGAAATTCGCACTATTTTGGCCGCTAGTGGCCAAAATCGCCGAATTTTTGGCCGCTAGCTGCAAAAATAGCCCGAATTTTTGGCCGTTAGCGCGAAAATTGCGCGGTTTTTTGGCCGGTAGCGGCGAAATTCGCACGATTTTTGGCCGCTAGCGCGAAATTCGCACGATTTTTGGCCGCTAGCAGCGAAATTCGCACGATTTTTGGCCGCTAGGGGCGAAAATCGTCAATTTTTGGCCTCTAGCGACAAAATAGCCCGATTTGGCCGCAAAATTGCGCGGTTTTTTGGCCGATAGCGGCGAAAATCGCGCGATTTTGGCCGCTAGCAGCGAAATTCGCACGATTTTTGGCCGCTAGGGGCGAAAATCGTCGATTTTTGGCCGCTAGCGGCAAAAATCGCCCGATTTTTGGCCGCTAGCGACGAAAATTGCGCGGTTTTTGGCCGCTAGCGGCGAAAATCGCGCGATTTTTGGCCGGTAGCGGCGAAATTCGCACGATTTTTGGCCGCTAGCGGCGAAATTCGCACGATTTTTGGCTGCTAGCAGCGAAATTCGCACGATTTTTGGCGCTAGGGGTGAAAATCGTCGATTTTTGGCCGCTAGCGGCAAAAATAGCCCGATTTTTGGCCGGTAGCGGCGAAAATCGCGCGATTTTGGCCCGTAGCGGCGAATTCGCACGATTTTTGGCCGCTAGCGGTGAAATTCGCACTATTTTTGGCCGCTAGTGGCCAAAATCGCCGAATTTTTGGGCCGCTAGCTGCAAAAATAGCCCGAATTTTGGCCGTTAGCGGCGAAAATTGCGCGGTTTTTGGCCGTAGCGGCGAAATTCGCACGATTTTTGGCCGCTAGCAGCGAAAATTCGCACGATTTTTGGCCGCTAGGGGCAAATCGTCGATTTTTGGCCGCTAGCGGCAAAAATCGCCCGATTTTTTTGGCCGCTAGCGACGAAAATTGCGCGGTTTTTGGCCGGTAGCGGCGAAATTCGCACGAGTTTTGGCCACCACCTGCGAAAATCGCACGGTTTTTGGCCGGTAGCGGCGAAAATCGCGCGATTTTGGCCGGCAGCGGCGAAATTCGCACGATTTTTTTCGCTGCTAGCGGCGAAATTCGCACGATTTTTGGCCGCTAGCAGCGAAATTCGCACGATTTTTAGCGCTAGGGGTGAAAATCGTCGATTTTTGGCCGCTAGCGGCAAAATAGCCCGATTTTTGGCCGGTAGCGGCGAAAATCGCGCGATTTTGGCCGGTAGCGGCGAAATTCGCACGATTTTTTGGCCGCTAGCGGTGAAATTCGCACTATTTTTGGCCGCTAGTGGCCAAAATCGCCGAATTTTTGGCCGCTAGATTCAAAAATAGCCCGAATTATGGCCGTTAGCGGCGAAAATTGCGCGGTTTTTGGCTGGTAGCGGCGAAATTCGCACGATTTTTTGGCTGGTAGCGGCGAAATTAGCACGATTTTTGGCCGCTAGCGGCGAAATTCGCACGATTTTGTTGGCCGCTAGGGGCGAAATTCGCCGATTTTTGGCGCTAGCGGCAAAAATAGCCCGATTTTTGGCCGCTAGCGGCGAAAATTGCGCGGTTTTGGCCGGTAGCGGCGAAAATTGCGCGGTTTTTGGCCGCTAGCGGCGAAAATCGCGCGATTTTTGCCAGCTAGCTGCGAAAATCGCACGGTTTTTGGCCGGTAGCGGCGAAAATCGTGCGATTTTTGCTCGCCAGCTGCGAAAATCGCATTGTTTTTTGGCCGCTGGCGGCCGAAAATCGCGCGGTTTTTGGCCGCTAGCGGGCGAAAAATCGCGCGATTTTTGGCCGGTAGCGGCGAAATTCGCACGATTTTTGGCCGATAGCGGCGAAATTCGCACGATTTTTGGCGCTAGGGGTGAAAATCGTCGATTTTTGGCCGCTAGCGGCAAAAATAGCCCGATTTTTTGGCCGGTAAGCGGCGAAAATCGCGCGATTTTGGCCGGTAGCGGCGAAATTCGCACGATTTTT
>NW_027190836.1:0-25041 GCF_040958095.1 Procambarus clarkii
CGAGGGCAGGCGGAGTGAGGCGGAGCCCCGTTGTGCGCCCGTATTTATACGGCCCCAAACTGCCCGCGCAACGCCGCGGGACGCGCTGCGCAATTGTTTCTTTCTCCCCCGCCAGAAACATCCCCGCTTGTGATGCAAGCAGTGACCATTTTCTGACCAGGGGGAGAAAGATACTGGCAGTATGGGGCGTTAAAGTTTATTGAAGATTAAATTCTGCAGAACATGTAAATATATAAAGTTCACATAAAGTAAGTAATTATATAAAGTTTATATTAAACACGGTTTATATTATAGACTTAACAAAGTTGATATTATATAAAACTTAATATTGAACATGTAAATATACAAAGTTTCAAATATAATTTAAGGAATATATAACGTTTATATTAAAATATATAAAGTAAATATATAAAGTAAATATATAAAGTAAGAATTAACAGTAACAATTCCAAGGACTAGATTTAACTTAAAACCATTTAACTTAACCATTCCTTCAGCTTGTCTACGTCTTCTTGAAGCCTCAAACAGTCCTCTTCTGTTTTAATCCTTCTCATAATTTTAGCATCGTCCGCAAACATTGAGAGAAATGAATCGATACCCTCCTGGAGATCATTTACATATATCAGAAACAAGATAGGACCGAGTACAGAGCCCTGTGGGACTCCACTGGTGACTTCACGCCAATCGGAGGTCTCACCCCTCACCGTAACTCCCTGCTTCCTATTGCTTAGATACTCCCTTATCCACTGGAGCACCTTACCAGATACACCTGCCTGTCTCTCCAGCTTATGTACCAGCCTCTTATGCGGTACTGTGTCAAAGGCTTTTCGACAATCCAAGAAAATGCAGTCCGCCCAGCATTTGTATATGTGTATGTTTGTGTGTGTGTTAGTTAGAGAGAAATAGATGTAGTAGATATAAAAGAGGATAAATACATTTATTTGATAGGCGGGGTCCAAGAGCTAATAACTCGATTCTGCAGATACATATAGTAAATATAAGGATAAAACACACACACACACACACACACACACACACACACACACACACACACTAGTTGATAATGGACTGTTTTGTGTTCGTATCCATGTGTACTATTGTCATGACCGACAGACACGTGAAGCTATATGTGTTTATGTGTACCTGTAATTAAACTGACATGTGTACGGTAATTATCTGTATGTGTCCATTTTAAAGGTACATATTAGTGAATGTTTATTTATGTAAGTTGATTGACATATGTACGTATGCGCGCGTTTAGTGTTACTGTAATTTATATGGTTAACATGTATACGTTTGAATGACATAGTTTCCCATTATTGTCACATTTTTTGTTACTGTTTCGCTGTTCACTCTCACTCTCTGACCCCCGTCGACTAATTGTGCTCACGTGTGTTTGTTCAAGGTACGGTAACCATTGGCTTTTTACCCAATAATTTACAACTATTTGCAAACAAACATTTCTAAAGAACATCTATGTTTCTGATAAATATTCTTTTTCCTAACATACAAGTAAATCACACAGTACCTAACCTCAGTCAGAAACACTTTTCTTACTATCTCTCACAACGTCTTTTGCATATATATCCTATCTTAATAAATTTATAATTTAAATTCATAACTGGCAACCCTCTTCCAGCGCCTTAAAGGCCACCAAACATCATTCTTTTCCATTAACCTCTCCCAAATTATCTTTTGCACCAGTACACACACTAGGGGGCTTTATAACTGAGTGGACAGCGCTCTCGACTCGTAATCCTAGTGTCAAAGTTCGATCCCCCGGTGATGGCGCCAACGAAAATCAGCAGAGTTTCATTCATTCATGATGCTCCTCTTACCTAGCAGTACATAGGTACTTGGGCATTAGACACCTGTTACGGGCTGCTTCCTGGGTGTGTGTATGTGGAATTTTTTTTTTATTAGCTAGTAAAAATTGATTGATTCACAGTTGAGAGGCGGGCCGAAAGAGCAGAGCTCAACCCTCGCAAGAACAACTAGGTGAACACAACAAGATAAATAATAACTAACCAAGATCTCGTATAATCTACTACATACGCTACCACCTCCCCCAGTACCACCCCACCTCCCCCCAATCCCTAAATCACTCTACCTAAGTCATTAAAAATATAAAACAAATCAATTAATACACAAAAAATACTAACTATAAATAAAGGAACCAAATTTTAAACATACAGCGACTCCAGCGTGGTCTAGTCGGAGGAGAACGTGTTCTCATCTGGATAGATTGCGATCGAGCCTGTCGGAACGGTTGTGTAACTTGCGAGGGCAGCGGCGAGGGCAGGCGGAGTGAGGCGGAGCCCCGTTGTGCGCCCGTATTTATACGGCCCCAAACTGCCCGCGCAACGCCGCGGGACGCGCTGCGCAATTGTTTCTTTCTCCCCCGCCAGAAACATCCCCGCTTGTGATGCAAGCAGTGACCATTTTCTGACCAGGGGGAGAAAGATACTGGCAGTATGGGGCGTTAAAGTTTATTGAAGATTAAATTCTGCAGAACATGTAAATATATAAAGTTCACATAAAGTAAGTAATTATATAAAGTTTATATTAAACACGGTTTATATTATAGACTTAACAAAGTTGATATTATATAAAACTTAATATTGAACATGTAAATATACAAAGTTTCAAATATAATTTAAGGAATATATAACGTTTATATTAAAATATATAAAGTAAATATATAAAGTAAATATATAAAGTAAGAATTAACAGTAACAATTCCAAGGACTAGATTTAACTTAAAACCATTTAACTTAACCATTCCTTCAGCTTGTCTACGTCTTCTTGAAGCCTCAAACAGTCCTCTTCTGTTTTAATCCTTCTCATAATTTTAGCATCGTCCGCAAACATTGAGAGAAATGAATCGATACCCTCCTGGAGATCATTTACATATATCAGAAACAAGATAGGACCGAGTACAGAGCCCTGTGGGACTCCACTGGTGACTTCACGCCAATCGGAGGTCTCACCCCTCACCGTAACTCCCTGCTTCCTATTGCTTAGATACTCCCTTATCCACTGGAGCACCTTACCAGATACACCTGCCTGTCTCTCCAGCTTATGTACCAGCCTCTTATGCGGTACTGTGTCAAAGGCTTTTCGACAATCCAAGAAAATGCAGTCCGCCCAGCATTTGTATATGTGTATGTTTGTGTGTGTGTTAGTTAGAGAGAAATAGATGTAGTAGATATAAAAGAGGATAAATACATTTATTTGATAGGCGGGGTCCAAGAGCTAATAACTCGATTCTGCAGATACATATAGTAAATATAAGGATAAAACACACACACACACACACACACACACACACACACACACACACACACACTAGTTGATAATGGACTGTTTTGTGTTCGTATCCATGTGTACTATTGTCATGACCGACAGACACGTGAAGCTATATGTGTTTATGTGTACCTGTAATTAAACTGACATGTGTACGGTAATTATCTGTATGTGTCCATTTTAAAGGTACATATTAGTGAATGTTTATTTATGTAAGTTGATTGACATATGTACGTATGCGCGCGTTTAGTGTTACTGTAATTTATATGGTTAACATGTATACGTTTGAATGACATAGTTTCCCATTATTGTCACATTTTTTGTTACTGTTTCGCTGTTCACTCTCACTCTCTGACCCCCGTCGACTAATTGTGCTCACGTGTGTTTGTTCAAGGTACGGTAACCATTGGCTTTTTACCCAATAATTTACAACTATTTGCAAACAAACATTTCTAAAGAACATCTATGTTTCTGATAAATATTCTTTTTCCTAACATACAAGTAAATCACACAGTACCTAACCTCAGTCAGAAACACTTTTCTTACTATCTCTCACAACGTCTTTTGCATATATATCCAATCTTAATAAATTTATAATTTAAATTCATAACTGGCAACCCTCTTCCAGCGCCTTAAAGGCCACCAAACATCATTCTTTTCCATTAACCTCTCCCAAATTATCTTTTGCACCAGTACACACACTAGGGGGCTTTATAACTGAGTGGACAGCGCTCTCGTACTCGTAATCCTAGTGTCAAAGTTCGATCCCCCGGTGATGGCGCCAACGAAAATCAGCAGAGTTTCATTCATTCATGATGCTCCTCTTACCTAGCAGTACATAGGTACTTGGGCATTAGACACCTGTTACGGGCTGCTTCCTGGGTGTGTGTATGTGGAATTTTTTTTTTATTAGCTAGTAAAAATTGATTGATTCACAGTTGAGAGGCGGGCCGAAAGAGCAGAGCTCAACCCTCGCAAGAACAACTAGGTGAACACAACAAGATAAATAATAACTAACCAAGATCTCGTATAATCTACTACATACGCTACCACCTCCCCCAGTACCACCCCACCTCCCCCCAATCCCTAAATCACTCTACCTAAGTCATTAAAAATATAAAACAAATCAATTAATACACAAAAAATACTAACTATAAATAAAGGAACCAAATTTTAAACATACAGCGACTCCAGCGTGGTCTAGTCGGAGGAGAACGTGTTCTCATCTGGATAGATTGCGATCGAGCCTGTCGGAACGGTTGTGTAACTTGCGAGGGCAGCGGCGAGGGCAGGCGGAGTGAGGCGGAGCCCCGTTGTGCGCCCGTATTTATACGGCCCCAAACTGCCCGCGCAACGCCGCGGGACGCGCTGCGCAATTGTTTCTTTCTCCCCCGCCAGAAACATCCCCGCTTGTGATGCAAGCAGTGACCATTTTCTGACCAGGGGGAGAAAGATACTGGCAGTATGGGGCGTTAAAGTTTATTGAAGATTAAATTCTGCAGAACATGTAAATATATAAAGTTCACATAAAGTAAGTAATTATATAAAGTTTATATTAAACACGGTTTATATTATAGACTTAACAAAGTTGATATTATATAAAACTTAATATTGAACATGTAAATATACAAAGTTTCAAATATAATTTAAGGAATATATAACGTTTATATTAAAATATATAAAGTAAATATATAAAGTAAATATATAAAGTAAGAATTAACAGTAACAATTCCAAGGACTAGATTTAACTTAAAACCATTTAACTTAACCATTCCTTCAGCTTGTCTACGTCTTCTTGAAGCCTCAAACAGTCCTCTTCTGTTTTAATCCTTCTCATAATTTTAGCATCGTCCGCAAACATTGAGAGAAATGAATCGATACCCTCCTGGAGATCATTTACATATATCAGAAACAAGATAGGACCGAGTACAGAGCCCTGTGGGACTCCACTGGTGACTTCACGCCAATCGGAGGTCTCACCCCTCACCGTAACTCCCTGCTTCCTATTGCTTAGATACTCCCTTATCCACTGGAGCACCTTACCAGATACACCTGCCTGTCTCTCCAGCTTATGTACCAGCCTCTTATGCGGTACTGTGTCAAAGGCTTTTCGACAATCCAAGAAAATGCAGTCCGCCCAGCATTTGTATATGTGTATGTTTGTGTGTGTGTTAGTTAGAGAGAAATAGATGTAGTAGATATAAAAGAGGATAAATACATTTATTTGATAGGCGGGGTCCAAGAGCTAATAACTCGATTCTGCAGATACATATAGTAAATATAAGGATAAAACACACACACACACACACACACACACACACACACACACACACACACACTAGTTGATAATGGACTGTTTTGTGTTCGTATCCATGTGTACTATTGTCATGACCGACAGACACGTGAAGCTATATGTGTTTATGTGTACCTGTAATTAAACTGACATGTGTACGGTAATTATCTGTATGTGTCCATTTTAAAGGTACATATTAGTGAATGTTTATTTATGTAAGTTGATTGACATATGTACGTATGCGCGCGTTTAGTGTTACTGTAATTTATATGGTTAACATGTATACGTTTGAATGACATAGTTTCCCATTATTGTCACATTTTTTGTTACTGTTTCGCTGTTCACTCTCACTCTCTGACCCCCGTCGACTAATTGTGCTCACGTGTGTTTGTTCAAGGTACGGTAACCATTGGCTTTTTACCCAATAATTTACAACTATTTGCAAACAAACATTTCTAAAGAACATCTATGTTTCTGATAAATATTCTTTTTCCTAACATACAAGTAAATCACACAGTACCTAACCTCAGTCAGAAACACTTTTCTTACTATCTCTCACAACGTCTTTTGCATATATATCCAATCTTAATAAATTTATAATTTAAATTCATAACTGGCAACCCTCTTCCAGCGCCTTAAAGGCCACCAAACATCATTCTTTTCCATTAACCTCTCCCAAATTATCTTTTGCACCAGTACACACACTAGGGGGCTTTATAACTGAGTGGACAGCGCTCTCGACTCGTAATCCTAGTGTCAAAGTTCGATCCCCCGGTGATGGCGCCAACGAAAATCAGCAGAGTTTCATTCATTCATGATGCTCCTCTTACCTAGCAGTACATAGGTACTTGGGCATTAGACACCTGTTACGGGCTGCTTCCTGGGTGTGTGTATGTGGAATTTTTTTTTTATTAGCTAGTAAAAATTGATTGATTCACAGTTGAGAGGCGGGCCGAAAGAGCAGAGCTCAACCCTCGCAAGAACAACTAGGTGAACACAACAAGATAAATAATAACTAACCAAGATCTCGTATAATCTACTACATACGCTACCACCTCCCCCAGTACCACCCCACCTCCCCCCAATCCCTAAATCACTCTACCTAAGTCATTAAAAATATAAAACAAATCAATTAATACACAAAAAATACTAACTATAAATAAAGGAACCAAATTTTAAACATACAGCGACTCCAGCGTGGTCTAGTCGGAGGAGAACGTGTTCTCATCTGGATAGATTGCGATCGAGCCTGTCGGAACGGTTGTGTAACTTGCGAGGGCAGCGGCGAGGGCAGGCGGAGTGAGGCGGAGCCCCGTTGTGCGCCCGTATTTATACGGCCCCAAACTGCCCGCGCAACGCCGCGGGACGCGCTGCGCAATTGTTTCTTTCTCCCCCGCCAGAAACATCCCCGCTTGTGATGCAAGCAGTGACCATTTTCTGACCAGGGGGAGAAAGATACTGGCAGTATGGGGCGTTAAAGTTTATTGAAGATTAAATTCTGCAGAACATGTAAATATATAAAGTTCACATAAAGTAAGTAATTATATAAAGTTTATATTAAACACGGTTTATATTATAGACTTAACAAAGTTGATATTATATAAAACTTAATATTGAACATGTAAATATACAAAGTTTCAAATATAATTTAAGGAATATATAACGTTTATATTAAAATATATAAAGTAAATATATAAAGTAAATATATAAAGTAAGAATTAACAGTAACAATTCCAAGGACTAGATTTAACTTAAAACCATTTAACTTAACCATTCCTTCAGCTTGTCTACGTCTTCTTGAAGCCTCAAACAGTCCTCTTCTGTTTTAATCCTTCTCATAATTTTAGCATCGTCCGCAAACATTGAGAGAAATGAATCGATACCCTCCTGGAGATCATTTACATATATCAGAAACAAGATAGGACCGAGTACAGAGCCCTGTGGGACTCCACTGGTGACTTCACGCCAATCGGAGGTCTCACCCCTCACCGTAACTCCCTGCTTCCTATTGCTTAGATACTCCCTTATCCACTGGAGCACCTTACCAGATACACCTGCCTGTCTCTCCAGCTTATGTACCAGCCTCTTATGCGGTACTGTGTCAAAGGCTTTTCGACAATCCAAGAAAATGCAGTCCGCCCAGCATTTGTATATGTGTATGTTTGTGTGTGTGTTAGTTAGAGAGAAATAGATGTAGTAGATATAAAAGAGGATAAATACATTTATTTGATAGGCGGGGTCCAAGAGCTAATAACTCGATTCTGCAGATACATATAGTAAATATAAGGATAAAACACACACACACACACACACACACACACACACACACACACACACACTAGTTGATAATGGACTGTTTTGTGTTCGTATCCATGTGTACTATTGTCATGACCGACAGACACGTGAAGCTATATGTGTTTATGTGTACCTGTAATTAAACTGACATGTGTACGGTAATTATCTGTATGTGTCCATTTTAAAGGTACATATTAGTGAATGTTTATTTATGTAAGTTGATTGACATATGTACGTATGCGCGCGTTTAGTGTTACTGTAATTTATATGGTTAACATGTATACGTTTGAATGACATAGTTTCCCATTATTGTCACATTTTTTGTTACTGTTTCGCTGTTCACTCTCACTCTCTGACCCCCGTCGACTAATTGTGCTCACGTGTGTTTGTTCAAGGTACGGTAACCATTGGCTTTTTACCCAATAATTTACAACTATTTGCAAACAAACATTTCTAAAGAACATCTATGTTTCTGATAAATATTCTTTTTCCTAACATACAAGTAAATCACACAGTACCTAACCTCAGTCAGAAACACTTTTCTTACTATCTCTCACAACGTCTTTTGCATATATATCCAATCTTAATAAATTTATAATTTAAATTCATAACTGGCAACCCTCTTCCAGCGCCTTAAAGGCCACCAAACATCATTCTTTTCCATTAACCTCTCCCAAATTATCTTTTGCACCAGTACACACACTAGGGGGCTTTATAACTGAGTGGACAGCGCTCTCGACTCGTAATCCTAGTGTCAAAGTTCGATCCCCCGGTGATGGCGCCAACGAAAATCAGCAGAGTTTCATTCATTCATGATGCTCCTCTTACCTAGCAGTACATAGGTACTTGGGCATTAGACACCTGTTACGGGCTGCTTCCTGGGTGTGTGTATGTGGAATTTTTTTTTTATTAGCTAGTAAAAATTGATTGATTCACAGTTGAGAGGCGGGCCGAAAGAGCAGAGCTCAACCCTCGCAAGAACAACTAGGTGAACACAACAAGATAAATAATAACTAACCAAGATCTCGTATAATCTACTACATACGCTACCACCTCCCCCAGTACCACCCCACCTCCCCCCAATCCCTAAATCACTCTACCTAAGTCATTAAAAATATAAAACAAATCAATTAATACACAAAAAATACTAACTATAAATAAAGGAACCAAATTTTAAACATACAGCGACTCCAGCGTGGTCTAGTCGGAGGAGAACGTGTTCTCATCTGGATAGATTGCGATCGAGCCTGTCGGAACGGTTGTGTAACTTGCGAGGGCAGCGGCGAGGGCAGGCGGAGTGAGGCGGAGCCCCGTTGTGCGCCCGTATTTATACGGCCCCAAACTGCCCGCGCAACGCCGCGGGACGCGCTGCGCAATTGTTTCTTTCTCCCCCGCCAGAAACATCCCCGCTTGTGATGCAAGCAGTGACCATTTTCTGACCAGGGGGAGAAAGATACTGGCAGTATGGGGCGTTAAAGTTTATTGAAGATTAAATTCTGCAGAACATGTAAATATATAAAGTTCACATAAAGTAAGTAATTATATAAAGTTTATATTAAACACGGTTTATATTATAGACTTAACAAAGTTGATATTATATAAAACTTAATATTGAACATGTAAATATACAAAGTTTCAAATATAATTTAAGGAATATATAACGTTTATATTAAAATATATAAAGTAAATATATAAAGTAAATATATAAAGTAAGAATTAACAGTAACAATTCCAAGGACTAGATTTAACTTAAAACCATTTAACTTAACCATTCCTTCAGCTTGTCTACGTCTTCTTGAAGCCTCAAACAGTCCTCTTCTGTTTTAATCCTTCTCATAATTTTAGCATCGTCCGCAAACATTGAGAGAAATGAATCGATACCCTCCTGGAGATCATTTACATATATCAGAAACAAGATAGGACCGAGTACAGAGCCCTGTGGGACTCCACTGGTGACTTCACGCCAATCGGAGGTCTCACCCCTCACCGTAACTCCCTGCTTCCTATTGCTTAGATACTCCCTTATCCACTGGAGCACCTTACCAGATACACCTGCCTGTCTCTCCAGCTTATGTACCAGCCTCTTATGCGGTACTGTGTCAAAGGCTTTTCGACAATCCAAGAAAATGCAGTCCGCCCAGCATTTGTATATGTGTATGTTTGTGTGTGTGTTAGTTAGAGAGAAATAGATGTAGTAGATATAAAAGAGGATAAATACATTTATTTGATAGGCGGGGTCCAAGAGCTAATAACTCGATTCTGCAGATACATATAGTAAATATAAGGATAAAACACACACACACACACACACACACACACACACACACACACACACACACTAGTTGATAATGGACTGTTTTGTGTTCGTATCCATGTGTACTATTGTCATGACCGACAGACACGTGAAGCTATATGTGTTTATGTGTACCTGTAATTAAACTGACATGTGTACGGTAATTATCTGTATGTGTCCATTTTAAAGGTACATATTAGTGAATGTTTATTTATGTAAGTTGATTGACATATGTACGTATGCGCGCGTTTAGTGTTACTGTAATTTATATGGTTAACATGTATACGTTTGAATGACATAGTTTCCCATTATTGTCACATTTTTTGTTACTGTTTCGCTGTTCACTCTCACTCTCTGACCCCCGTCGACTAATTGTGCTCACGTGTGTTTGTTCAAGGTACGGTAACCATTGGCTTTTTACCCAATAATTTACAACTATTTGCAAACAAACATTTCTAAAGAACATCTATGTTTCTGATAAATATTCTTTTTCCTAACATACAAGTAAATCACACAGTACCTAACCTCAGTCAGAAACACTTTTCTTACTATCTCTCACAACGTCTTTTGCATATATATCCAATCTTAATAAATTTATAATTTAAATTCATAACTGGCAACCCTCTTCCAGCGCCTTAAAGGCCACCAAACATCATTCTTTTCCATTAACCTCTCCCAAATTATCTTTTGCACCAGTACACACACTAGGGGGCTTTATAACTGAGTGGACAGCGCTCTCGACTCGTAATCCTAGTGTCAAAGTTCGATCCCCCGGTGATGGCGCCAACGAAAATCAGCAGAGTTTCATTCATTCATGATGCTCCTCTTACCTAGCAGTACATAGGTACTTGGGCATTAGACACCTGTTACGGGCTGCTTCCTGGGTGTGTGTAAGTGGAATTTTTTTTTTATTAGCTAGTAAAAATTGATTGATTCACAGTTGAGAGGCGGGCCGAAAGAGCAGAGCTCAACCCTCGCAAGAACAACTAGGTGAACACAACAAGATAAATAATAACTAACCAAGATCTCGTATAATCTACTACATACGCTACCACCTCCCCCAGTACCACCCCACCTCCCCCCAATCCCTAAATCACTCTACCTAAGTCATTAAAAATATAAAACAAATCAATTAATACACAAAAAATACTAACTATAAATAAAGGAACCAAATTTTAAACATACAGCGACTCCAGCGTGGTCTAGTCGGAGGAGAACGTGTTCTCATCTGGATAGATTGCGATCGAGCCTGTCGGAACGGTTGTGTAACTTGCGAGGGCAGCGGCGAGGGCAGGCGGAGTGAGGCGGAGCCCCGTTGTGCGCCCGTATTTATACGGCCCCAAACTGCCCGCGCAACGCCGCGGGACGCGCTGCGCAATTGTTTCTTTCTCCCCCGCCAGAAACATCCCCGCTTGTGATGCAAGCAGTGACCATTTTCTGACCAGGGGGAGAAAGATACTGGCAGTATGGGGCGTTAAAGTTTATTGAAGATTAAATTCTGCAGAACATGTAAATATATAAAGTTCACATAAAGTAAGTAATTATATAAAGTTTATATTAAACACGGTTTATATTATAGACTTAACAAAGTTGATATTATATAAAACTTAATATTGAACATGTAAATATACAAAGTTTCAAATATAATTTAAGGAATATATAACGTTTATATTAAAATATATAAAGTAAATATATAAAGTAAATATATAAAGTAAGAATTAACAGTAACAATTCCAAGGACTAGATTTAACTTAAAACCATTTAACTTAACCATTCCTTCAGCTTGTCTACGTCTTCTTGAAGCCTCAAACAGTCCTCTTCTGTTTTAATCCTTCTCATAATTTTAGCATCGTCCGCAAACATTGAGAGAAATGAATCGATACCCTCCTGGAGATCATTTACATATATCAGAAACAAGATAGGACCGAGTACAGAGCCCTGTGGGACTCCACTGGTGACTTCACGCCAATCGGAGGTCTCACCCCTCACCGTAACTCCCTGCTTCCTATTGCTTAGATACTCCCTTATCCACTGGAGCACCTTACCAGATACACCTGCCTGTCTCTCCAGCTTATGTACCAGCCTCTTATGCGGTACTGTGTCAAAGGCTTTTCGACAATCCAAGAAAATGCAGTCCGCCCAGCATTTGTATATGTGTATGTTTGTGTGTGTGTTAGTTAGAGAGAAATAGATGTAGTAGATATAAAAGAGGATAAATACATTTATTTGATAGGCGGGGTCCAAGAGCTAATAACTCGATTCTGCAGATACATATAGTAAATATAAGGATAAAACACACACACACACACACACACACACACACACACACACACACACACACTAGTTGATAATGGACTGTTTTGTGTTCGTATCCATGTGTACTATTGTCATGACCGACAGACACGTGAAGCTATATGTGTTTATGTGTACCTGTAATTAAACTGACATGTGTACGGTAATTATCTGTATGTGTCCATTTTAAAGGTACATATTAGTGAATGTTTATTTATGTAAGTTGATTGACATATGTACGTATGCGCGCGTTTAGTGTTACTGTAATTTATATGGTTAACATGTATACGTTTGAATGACATAGTTTCCCATTATTGTCACATTTTTTGTTACTGTTTCGCTGTTCACTCTCACTCTCTGACCCCCGTCGACTAATTGTGCTCACGTGTGTTTGTTCAAGGTACGGTAACCATTGGCTTTTTACCCAATAATTTACAACTATTTGCAAACAAACATTTCTAAAGAACATCTATGTTTCTGATAAATATTCTTTTTCCTAACATACAAGTAAATCACACAGTACCTAACCTCAGTCAGAAACACTTTTCTTACTATCTCTCACAACGTCTTTTGCATATATATCCAATCTTAATAAATTTATAATTTAAATTCATAACTGGCAACCCTCTTCCAGCGCCTTAAAGGCCACCAAACATCATTCTTTTCCATTAACCTCTCCCAAATTATCTTTTGCACCAGTACACACACTAGGGGGCTTTATAACTGAGTGGACAGCGCTCTCGACTCGTAATCCTAGTGTCAAAGTTCGATCCCCCGGTGATGGCGCCAACGAAAATCAGCAGAGTTTCATTCATTCATGATGCTCCTCTTACCTAGCAGTACATAGGTACTTGGGCATTAGACACCTGTTACGGGCTGCTTCCTGGGTGTGTGTATGTGGAATTTTTTTTTTATTAGCTAGTAAAAATTGATTGATTCACAGTTGAGAGGCGGGCCGAAAGAGCAGAGCTCAACCCTCGCAAGAACAACTAGGTGAACACAACAAGATAAATAATAACTAACCAAGATCTCGTATAATCTACTACATACGCTACCACCTCCCCCAGTACCACCCCACCTCCCCCCAATCCCTAAATCACTCTACCTAAGTCATTAAAAATATAAAACAAATCAATTAATACACAAAAAATACTAACTATAAATAAAGGAACCAAATTTTAAACATACAGCGACTCCAGCGTGGTCTAGTCGGAGGAGAACGTGTTCTCATCTGGATAGATTGCGATCGAGCCTGTCGGAACGGTTGTGTAACTTGCGAGGGCAGCGGCGAGGGCAGGCGGAGTGAGGCGGAGCCCCGTTGTGCGCCCGTATTTATACGGCCCCAAACTGCCCGCGCAACGCCGCGGGACGCGCTGCGCAATTGTTTCTTTCTCCCCCGCCAGAAACATCCCCGCTTGTGATGCAAGCAGTGACCATTTTCTGACCAGGGGGAGAAAGATACTGGCAGTATGGGGCGTTAAAGTTTATTGAAGATTAAATTCTGCAGAACATGTAAATATATAAAGTTCACATAAAGTAAGTAATTATATAAAGTTTATATTAAACACGGTTTATATTATAGACTTAACAAAGTTGATATTATATAAAACTTAATATTGAACATGTAAATATACAAAGTTTCAAATATAATTTAAGGAATATATAACGTTTATATTAAAATATATAAAGTAAATATATAAAGTAAATATATAAAGTAAGAATTAACAGTAACAATTCCAAGGACTAGATTTAACTTAAAACCATTTAACTTAACCATTCCTTCAGCTTGTCTACGTCTTCTTGAAGCCTCAAACAGTCCTCTTCTGTTTTAATCCTTCTCATAATTTTAGCATCGTCCGCAAACATTGAGAGAAATGAATCGATACCCTCCTGGAGATCATTTACATATATCAGAAACAAGATAGGACCGAGTACAGAGCCCTGTGGGACTCCACTGGTGACTTCACGCCAATCGGAGGTCTCACCCCTCACCGTAACTCCCTGCTTCCTATTGCTTAGATACTCCCTTATCCACTGGAGCACCTTACCAGATACACCTGCCTGTCTCTCCAGCTTATGTACCAGCCTCTTATGCGGTACTGTGTCAAAGGCTTTTCGACAATCCAAGAAAATGCAGTCCGCCCAGCATTTGTATATGTGTATGTTTGTGTGTGTGTTAGTTAGAGAGAAATAGATGTAGTAGATATAAAAGAGGATAAATACATTTATTTGATAGGCGGGGTCCAAGAGCTAATAACTCGATTCTGCAGATACATATAGTAAATATAAGGATAAAACACACACACACACACACACACACACACACACACACACACACACTAGTTGATAATGGACTGTTTTGTGTTCGTATCCATGTGTACTATTGTCATGACCGACAGACACGTGAAGCTATATGTGTTTATGTGTACCTGTAATTAAACTGACATGTGTACGGTAATTATCTGTATGTGTCCATTTTAAAGGTACATATTAGTGAATGTTTATTTATGTAAGTTGATTGACATATGTACGTATGCGCGCGTTTAGTGTTACTGTAATTTATATGGTTAACATGTATACGTTTGAATGACATAGTTTCCCATTATTGTCACATTTTTTGTTACTGTTTCGCTGTTCACTCTCACTCTCTGACCCCCGTCGACTAATTGTGCTCACGTGTGTTTGTTCAAGGTACGGTAACCATTGGCTTTTTACCCAATAATTTACAACTATTTGCAAACAAACATTTCTAAAGAACATCTATGTTTCTGATAAATATTCTTTTTCCTAACATACAAGTAAATCACACAGTACCTAACCTCAGTCAGAAACACTTTTCTTACTATCTCTCACAACGTCTTTTGCATATATATCCAATCTTAATAAATTTATAATTTAAATTCATAACTGGCAACCCTCTTCCAGCGCCTTAAAGGCCACCAAACATCATTCTTTTCCATTAACCTCTCCCAAATTATCTTTTGCACCAGTACACACACTAGGGGGCTTTATAACTGAGTGGACAGCGCTCTCGTACTCGTAATCCTAGTGTCAAAGTTCGATCCCCCGGTGATGGCGCCAACGAAAATCAGCAGAGTTTCATTCATTCATGATGCTCCTCTTACCTAGCAGTACATAGGTACTTGGGCATTAGACACCTGTTACGGGCTGCTTCCTGGGTGTGTGTATGTGGAATTTTTTTTTTATTAGCTAGTAAAAATTGATTGATTCACAGTTGAGAGGCGGGCCGAAAGAGCAGAGCTCAACCCTCGCAAGAACAACTAGGTGAACACAACAAGATAAATAATAACTAACCAAGATCTCGTATAATCTACTACATACGCTACCACCTCCCCCAGTACCACCCCACCTCCCCCCAATCCCTAAATCACTCTACCTAAGTCATTAAAAATATAAAACAAATCAATTAATACACAAAAAATACTAACTATAAATAAAGGAACCAAATTTTAAACATACAGCGACTCCAGCGTGGTCTAGTCGGAGGAGAACGTGTTCTCATCTGGATAGATTGCGATCGAGCCTGTCGGAACGGTTGTGTAACTTGCGAGGGACAGCGGCGAGGGCAGGCGGAGTGAGGCGGAGCCCCGTTGTGCGCCCGTATTTATACGGCCCCAAACTGCCCGCGCAACGCCGCGGGACGCGCTGCGCAATTGTTTCTTTCTCCCCCGCCAGAAACATCCCCGCTTGTGATGCAAGCAGTGACCATTTTCTGACCAGGGGGAGAAAGATACTGGCAGTATGGGGCGTTAAAGTTTATTGAAGATTAAATTCTGCAGAACATGTAAATATATAAAGTTCACATAAAGTAAGTAATTATATAAAGTTTATATTAAACACGGTTTATATTATAGACTTAACAAAGTTGATATTATATAAAACTTAATATTGAACATGTAAATATACAAAGTTTCAAATATAATTTAAGGAATATATAACGTTTATATTAAAATATATAAAGTAAATATATAAAGTAAATATATAAAGTAAGAATTAACAGTAACAATTCCAAGGACTAGATTTAACTTAAAACCATTTAACTTAACCATTCCTTCAGCTTGTCTACGTCTTCTTGAAGCCTCAAACAGTCCTCTTCTGTTTTAATCCTTCTCATAATTTTAGCATCGTCCGCAAACATTGAGAGAAATGAATCGATACCCTCCTGGAGATCATTTACATATATCAGAAACAAGATAGGACCGAGTACAGAGCCCTGTGGGACTCCACTGGTGACTTCACGCCAATCGGAGGTCTCACCCCTCACCGTAACTCCCTGCTTCCTATTGCTTAGATACTCCCTTATCCACTGGAGCACCTTACCAGATACACCTGCCTGTCTCTCCAGCTTATGTACCAGCCTCTTATGCGGTACTGTGTCAAAGGCTTTTCGACAATCCAAGAAAATGCAGTCCGCCCAGCATTTGTATATGTGTATGTTTGTGTGTGTGTTAGTTAGAGAGAAATAGATGTAGTAGATATAAAAGAGGATAAATACATTTATTTGATAGGCGGGGTCCAAGAGCTAATAACTCGATTCTGCAGATACATATAGTAAATATAAGGATAAAACACACACACACACACACACACACACACACACACACACACACACACACTAGTTGATAATGGACTGTTTTGTGTTCGTATCCATGTGTACTATTGTCATGACCGACAGACACGTGAAGCTATATGTGTTTATGTGTACCTGTAATTAAACTGACATGTGTACGGTAATTATCTGTATGTGTCCATTTTAAAGGTACATATTAGTGAATGTTTATTTATGTAAGTTGATTGACATATGTACGTATGCGCGCGTTTAGTGTTACTGTAATTTATATGGTTAACATGTATACGTTTGAATGACATAGTTTCCCATTATTGTCACATTTTTTGTTACTGTTTCGCTGTTCACTCTCACTCTCTGACCCCCGTCGACTAATTGTGCTCACGTGTGTTTGTTCAAGGTACGGTAACCATTGGCTTTTTACCCAATAATTTACAACTATTTGCAAACAAACATTTCTAAAGAACATCTATGTTTCTGATAAATATTCTTTTTCCTAACATACAAGTAAATCACACAGTACCTAACCTCAGTCAGAAACACTTTTCTTACTATCTCTCACAACGTCTTTTGCATATATATCCAATCTTAATAAATTTATAATTTAAATTCATAACTGGCAACCCTCTTCCAGCGCCTTAAAGGCCACCAAACATCATTCTTTTCCATTAACCTCTCCCAAATTATCTTTTGCACCAGTACACACACTAGGGGGCTTTATAACTGAGTGGACAGCGCTCTCGACTCGTAATCCTAGTGTCAAAGTTCGATCCCCCGGTGATGGCGCCAACGAAAATCAGCAGAGTTTCATTCATTCATGATGCTCCTCTTACCTAGCAGTACATAGGTACTTGGGCATTAGACACCTGTTACGGGCTGCTTCCTGGGTGTGTGTATGTGGAATTTTTTTTTTATTAGCTAGTAAAAATTGATTGATTCACAGTTGAGAGGCGGGCCGAAAGAGCAGAGCTCAACCCTCGCAAGAACAACTAGGTGAACACAACAAGATAAATAATAACTAACCAAGATCTCGTATAATCTACTACATACGCTACCACCTCCCCCAGTACCACCCCACCTCCCCCCAATCCCTAAATCACTCTACCTAAGTCATTAAAAATATAAAACAAATCAATTAATACACAAAAAATACTAACTATAAATAAAGGAACCAAATTTTAAACATACAGCGACTCCAGCGTGGTCTAGTCGGAGGAGAACGTGTTCTCATCTGGATAGATTGCGATCGAGCCTGTCGGAACGGTTGTGTAACTTGCGAGGGCAGCGGCGAGGGCAGGCGGAGTGAGGCGGAGCCCCGTTGTGCGCCCGTATTTATACGGCCCCAAACTGCCCGCGCAACGCCGCGGGACGCGCTGCGCAATTGTTTCTTTCTCCCCCGCCAGAAACATCCCCGCTTGTGATGCAAGCAGTGACCATTTTCTGACCAGGGGGAGAAAGATACTGGCAGTATGGGGCGTTAAAGTTTATTGAAGATTAAATTCTGCAGAACATGTAAATATATAAAGTTCACATAAAGTAAGTAATTATATAAAGTTTATATTAAACACGGTTTATATTATAGACTTAACAAAGTTGATATTATATAAAACTTAATATTGAACATGTAAATATACAAAGTTTCAAATATAATTTAAGGAATATATAACGTTTATATTAAAATATATAAAGTAAATATATAAAGTAAATATATAAAGTAAGAATTAACAGTAACAATTCCAAGGACTAGATTTAACTTAAAACCATTTAACTTAACCATTCCTTCAGCTTGTCTACGTCTTCTTGAAGCCTCAAACAGTCCTCTTCTGTTTTAATCCTTCTCATAATTTTAGCATCGTCCGCAAACATTGAGAGAAATGAATCGATACCCTCCTGGAGATCATTTACATATATCAGAAACAAGATAGGACCGAGTACAGAGCCCTGTGGGACTCCACTGGTGACTTCACGCCAATCGGAGGTCTCACCCCTCACCGTAACTCCCTGCTTCCTATTGCTTAGATACTCCCTTATCCACTGGAGCACCTTACCAGATACACCTGCCTGTCTCTCCAGCTTATGTACCAGCCTCTTATGCGGTACTGTGTCAAAGGCTTTTCGACAATCCAAGAAAATGCAGTCCGCCCAGCATTTGTATATGTGTATGTTTGTGTGTGTGTTAGTTAGAGAGAAATAGATGTAGTAGATATAAAAGAGGATAAATACATTTATTTGATAGGCGGGGTCCAAGAGCTAATAACTCGATTCTGCAGATACATATAGTAAATATAAGGATAAAACACACACACACACACACACACACACACACACACACACACACACACTAGTTGATAATGGACTGTTTTGTGTTCGTATCCATGTGTACTATTGTCATGACCGACAGACACGTGAAGCTATATGTGTTTATGTGTACCTGTAATTAAACTGACATGTGTACGGTAATTATCTGTATGTGTCCATTTTAAAGGTACATATTAGTGAATGTTTATTTATGTAAGT
The DNA here is from genome assembly GCF_040958095.1 of Procambarus clarkii. Lineage (NCBI taxonomy): Eukaryota > Metazoa > Arthropoda > Malacostraca > Decapoda > Cambaridae > Procambarus > Procambarus clarkii. Next base: position 19,585 of record NW_027190836.1, read on the forward strand.
TGATTGACATATGTACGTATGCGCGCGTTTAGTGTTACTGTAATTTATATGGTTAACATGTATACGTTTGAATGACATAGTTTCCCATTATTGTCACATTTTTTGTTACTGTTTCGCTGTTCACTCTCACTCTCTGACCCCCGTCGACTAATTGTGCTCACGTGTGTTTGTTCAAGGTACGGTAACCATTGGCTTTTTACCCAATAATTTACAACTATTTGCAAACAAACATTTCTAAAGAACATCTATGTTTCTGATAAATATTCTTTTTCCTAACATACAAGTAAATCACACAGTACCTAACCTCAGTCAGAAACACTTTTCTTACTATCTCTCACAACGTCTTTTGCATATATATCCTAATCTTAATAAATTTATAATTTAAATTCATAACTGGCAACCCTCTTCCAGCGCCTTAAAGGCCACCAAACATCATTCTTTTCCATTAACCTCTCCCAAATTATCTTTTGCACCAGTACACACACTAGGGGGCTTTATAACTGAGTGGACAGCGCTCTCGTACTCGTAATCCTAGTGTCAAAGTTCGATCCCCCGGTGATGGCGCCAACGAAAATCAGCAGAGTTTCATTCATTCATGATGCTCCTCTTACCTAGCAGTACATAGGTACTTGGGCATTAGACACCTGTTACGGGCTGCTTCCTGGGTGTGTGTATGTGGAATTTTTTTTTTATTAGCTAGTAAAAATTGATTGATTCACAGTTGAGAGGCGGGCCGAAAGAGCAGAGCTCAACCCTCGCAAGAACAACTAGGTGAACACAACAAGATAAATAATAACTAACCAAGATCTCGTATAATCTACTACATACGCTACCACCTCCCCCAGTACCACCCCACCTCCCCCCAATCCCTAAATCACTCTACCTAAGTCATTAAAAATATAAAACAAATCAATTAATACACAAAAAATACTAACTATAAATAAAGGAACCAAATTTTAAACATACAGCGACTCCAGCGTGGTCTAGTCGGAGGAGAACGTGTTCTCATCTGGATAGATTGCGATCGAGCCTGTCGGAACGGTTGTGTAACTTGCGAGGGCAGCGGCGAGGGCAGGCGGAGTGAGGCGGAGCCCCGTTGTGCGCCCGTATTTATACGGCCCCAAACTGCCCGCGCAACGCCGCGGGACGCGCTGCGCAATTGTTTCTTTCTCCCCCGCCAGAAACATCCCCGCTTGTGATGCAAGCAGTGACCATTTTCTGACCAGGGGGAGAAAGATACTGGCAGTATGGGGCGTTAAAGTTTATTGAAGATTAAATTCTGCAGAACATGTAAATATATAAAGTTCACATAAAGTAAGTAATTATATAAAGTTTATATTAAACACGGTTTATATTATAGACTTAACAAAGTTGATATTATATAAAACTTAATATTGAACATGTAAATATACAAAGTTTCAAATATAATTTAAGGAATATATAACGTTTATATTAAAATATATAAAGTAAATATATAAAGTAAATATATAAAGTAAGAATTAACAGTAACAATTCCAAGGACTAGATTTAACTTAAAACCATTTAACTTAACCATTCCTTCAGCTTGTCTACGTCTTCTTGAAGCCTCAAACAGTCCTCTTCTGTTTTAATCCTTCTCATAATTTTAGCATCGTCCGCAAACATTGAGAGAAATGAATCGATACCCTCCTGGAGATCATTTACATATATCAGAAACAAGATAGGACCGAGTACAGAGCCCTGTGGGACTCCACTGGTGACTTCACGCCAATCGGAGGTCTCACCCCTCACCGTAACTCCCTGCTTCCTATTGCTTAGATACTCCCTTATCCACTGGAGCACCTTACCAGATACACCTGCCTGTCTCTCCAGCTTATGTACCAGCCTCTTATGCGGTACTGTGTCAAAGGCTTTTCGACAATCCAAGAAAATGCAGTCCGCCCAGCATTTGTATATGTGTATGTTTGTGTGTGTGTTAGTTAGAGAGAAATAGATGTAGTAGATATAAAAGAGGATAAATACATTTATTTGATAGGCGGGGTCCAAGAGCTAATAACTCGATTCTGCAGATACATATAGTAAATATAAGGATAAAACACACACACACACACACACACACACACACACACACACACACACACACACACTAGTTGATAATGGACTGTTTTGTGTTCGTATCCATGTGTACTATTGTCATGACCGACAGACACGTGAAGCTATATGTGTTTATGTGTACCTGTAATTAAACTGACATGTGTACGGTAATTATCTGTATGTGTCCATTTTAAAGGTACATATTAGTGAATGTTTATTTATGTAAGTTGATTGACATATGTACGTATGCGCGCGTTTAGTGTTACTGTAATTTATATGGTTAACATGTATACGTTTGAATGACATAGTTTCCCATTATTGTCACATTTTTTGTTACTGTTTCGCTGTTCACTCTCACTCTCTGACCCCCGTCGACTAATTGTGCTCACGTGTGTTTGTTCAAGGTACGGTAACCATTGGCTTTTTACCCAATAATTTACAACTATTTGCAAACAAACATTTCTAAAGAACATCTATGTTTCTGATAAATATTCTTTTTCCTAACATACAAGTAAATCACACAGTACCTAACCTCAGTCAGAAACACTTTTCTTACTATCTCTCACAACGTCTTTTGCATATATATCCAATCTTAATAAATTTATAATTTAAATTCATAACTGGCAACCCTCTTCCAGCGCCTTAAAGGCCACCAAACATCATTCTTTTCCATTAACCTCTCCCAAATTATCTTTTGCACCAGTACACACACTAGGGGGCTTTATAACTGAGTGGACAGCGCTCTCGACTCGTAATCCTAGTGTCAAAGTTCGATCCCCCGGTGATGGCGCCAACGAAAATCAGCAGAGTTTCATTCATTCATGATGCTCCTCTTACCTAGCAGTACATAGGTACTTGGGCATTAGACACCTGTTACGGGCTGCTTCCTGGGTGTGTGTATGTGGAATTTTTTTTTTATTAGCTAGTAAAAATTGATTGATTCACAGTTGAGAGGCGGGCCGAAAGAGCAGAGCTCAACCCTCGCAAGAACAACTAGGTGAACACAACAAGATAAATAATAACTAACCAAGATCTCGTATAATCTACTACATACGCTACCACCTCCCCCAGTACCACCCCACCTCCCCCCAATCCCTAAATCACTCTACCTAAGTCATTAAAAATATAAAACAAATCAATTAATACACAAAAAATACTAACTATAAATAAAGGAACCAAATTTTAAACATACAGCGACTCCAGCGTGGTCTAGTCGGAGGAGAACGTGTTCTCATCTGGATAGATTGCGATCGAGCCTGTCGGAACGGTTGTGTAACTTGCGAGGGCAGCGGCGAGGGCAGGCGGAGTGAGGCGGAGCCCCGTTGTGCGCCCGTATTTATACGGCCCCAAACTGCCCGCGCAACGCCGCGGGACGCGCTGCGCAATTGTTTCTTTCTCCCCCGCCAGAAACATCCCCGCTTGTGATGCAAGCAGTGACCATTTTCTGACCAGGGGGAGAAAGATACTGGCAGTATGGGGCGTTAAAGTTTATTGAAGATTAAATTCTGCAGAACATGTAAATATATAAAGTTCACATAAAGTAAGTAATTATATAAAGTTTATATTAAACACGGTTTATATTATAGACTTAACAAAGTTGATATTATATAAAACTTAATATTGAACATGTAAATATACAAAGTTTCAAATATAATTTAAGGAATATATAACGTTTATATTAAAATATATAAAGTAAATATATAAAGTAAATATATAAAGTAAGAATTAACAGTAACAATTCCAAGGACTAGATTTAACTTAAAACCATTTAACTTAACCATTCCTTCAGCTTGTCTACGTCTTCTTGAAGCCTCAAACAGTCCTCTTCTGTTTTAATCCTTCTCATAATTTTAGCATCGTCCGCAAACATTGAGAGAAATGAATCGATACCCTCCTGGAGATCATTTACATATATCAGAAACAAGATAGGACCGAGTACAGAGCCCTGTGGGACTCCACTGGTGACTTCACGCCAATCGGAGGTCTCACCCCTCACCGTAACTCCCTGCTTCCTATTGCTTAGATACTCCCTTATCCACTGGAGCACCTTACCAGATACACCTGCCTGTCTCTCCAGCTTATGTACCAGCCTCTTATGCGGTACTGTGTCAAAGGCTTTTCGACAATCCAAGAAAATGCAGTCCGCCCAGCATTTGTATATGTGTATGTTTGTGTGTGTGTTAGTTAGAGAGAAATAGATGTAGTAGATATAAAAGAGGATAAATACATTTATTTGATAGGCGGGGTCCAAGAGCTAATAACTCGATTCTGCAGATACATATAGTAAATATAAGGATAAAACACACACACACACACACACACACACACACACACACACACACACACACTAGTTGATAATGGACTGTTTTGTGTTCGTATCCATGTGTACTATTGTCATGACCGACAGACACGTGAAGCTATATGTGTTTATGTGTACCTGTAATTAAACTGACATGTGTACGGTAATTATCTGTATGTGTCCATTTTAAAGGTACATATTAGTGAATGTTTATTTATGTAAGTTGATTGACATATGTACGTATGCGCGCGTTTAGTGTTACTGTAATTTATATGGTTAACATGTATACGTTTGAATGACATAGTTTCCCATTATTGTCACATTTTTTGTTACTGTTTCGCTGTTCACTCTCACTCTCTGACCCCCGTCGACTAATTGTGCTCACGTGTGTTTGTTCAAGGTACGGTAACCATTGGCTTTTTACCCAATAATTTACAACTATTTGCAAACAAACATTTCTAAAGAACATCTATGTTTCTGATAAATATTCTTTTTCCTAACATACAAGTAAATCACACAGTACCTAACCTCAGTCAGAAACACTTTTCTTACTATCTCTCACAACGTCTTTTGCATATATATCCTATCTTAATAAATTTATAATTTAAATTCATAACTGGCAACCCTCTTCCAGCGCCTTAAAGGCCACCAAACATCATTCTTTTCCATTAACCTCTCCCAAATTATCTTTTGCACCAGTACACACACTAGGGGGCTTTATAACTGAGTGGACAGCGCTCTCGACTCGTAATCCTAGTGTCAAAGTTCGATCCCCCGGTGATGGCGCCAACGAAAATCAGCAGAGTTTCATTCATTCATGATGCTCCTCTTACCTAGCAGTACATAGGTACTTGGGCATTAGACACCTGTTACGGGCTGCTTCCTGGGTGTGTGTAAGTGGAATTTTTTTTTTATTAGCTAGTAAAAATTGATTGATTCACAGTTGAGAGGCGGGCCGAAAGAGCAGAGCTCAACCCTCGCAAGAACAACTAGGTGAACACAACAAGATAAATAATAACTAACCAAGATCTCGTATAATCTACTACATACGCTACCACCTCCCCCAGTACCACCCCACCTCCCCC
>NW_027190837.1:0-25005 GCF_040958095.1 Procambarus clarkii
GGGACACTGTGGTCCAGTAGTGACCCGGGACACTGTGGTCCAGTGTGTGACCCTGGGACACTGTGGTCCAGTGTGACCTGGGACACTGTGGTCCAGTGTGTGACCTGGGACACTGTGGTCCAGTGTGTGACCCGGGACACTGTGGTCCAGTGTGTGACCTGGGACACTGTGGTCCAGTGTGTGACCCGGGACACTGTGGTCCAGTGTGTGACCTGGGACACTGTGGTCCAGTGTGTGACCCGGGACACTGTGGTCCAGTGTGTGACCTGGGACACTGTGGTCCAGTGTGTGACCCGGGACACTGTGGTCCAGTGTGTGACCTGGGACACTGTGGTCCAGTGTGTGACCCGGGACACTGTGGTCCAGTGTGTGACCTGGGACACTGTGGTCCAGTGTGTGACCCGGGACACTGTGGTCCAGTGTGTGACCTGGGACACTGTGGTCCAGTGTGTGACCCGGGACACTGTGGTCCAGTGTGTGACCTGGGACACTGTGGTCCAGTGTGTGACCCGGGACACTGTGGTCCAGTGTGTGACCCGGGACACTGTGGTCCAGTGTGTGACCCGGGACACTGTGGTCCAGTGTGTGACCCGGGACACTGTGGTCCAGTGTGTGACCCGGGACACTGTGGTCCAGTGTGTGACCTGGGACACTGTGGTCCAGTGTGTGACCCGGGACACTGTGGTCCAGTGTGTGACCTGGGACACTGTGGTCCAGTGTGTGACCTGGGACACTGTGGTCCAGTGTGTGACCTGGGACACTGTGGTCCAGTGTGTGACCTGGGACACTGTGGTCCAGTGTGTGACCTGGGACACTGTGGTCCAGTGTGTGACCTGGGACACTGTGGTCCAGTGTGTGACCTGGGACACTGTGGTCCAGTGTGTGACCTGGGACACTGTGGTCCAGTGTGTGACCTGGGACACTGTGGTCCAGTGTGTGACCTGGGACACTGTGGTCCAGTGTGTGACCTGGGACACTGTGGTCCAGTGTGTGACCTGGGACACTGTGGTCCAGTGTGTGACCTGGGACACTGGGGTCCAGTGTGTGACCTGGGACACTGTGGTCCAGTGTGTGACCTGGGACACTGGGGTCCAGTGTGTGACCTGGGACACTGGGGTCCAGTGTGTGACCTGGGACACTGGGGTCCAGTGTGTGACCTGGGACACTGGGGTCCAGTGTGTGACCTGGGACACTGGGGTCCAGTGTGTGACCTGGGACACTGGGGTCCAGTGTGTGACCTGGGACACTGGGGTCCAGTGTGTGACCTGGGACACTGGGGTCCAGTGTGTGACCTGGGACACTGGGGTCCAGTGTGTGACCTGGGACACTGGGGTCCAGTGTGTGACCTGGGACACTGGGGTCCAGTGTGTGACCTGGGACACTGGGGTCCAGTGTGTGACCTGGGACACTGGGGTCCAGTGTGTGACCTGGGACACTGGGGTCCAGTGTGTGACCTGGGACACTGGGGTCCAGTGTGTGACCTGGGACACTGGGGTCCAGTGTGTGACCTGGGACACTGGGGTCCAGTGTGTGACCTGGGACACTGGGGTCCAGTGTGTGACCTGGGACACTGGGGTCCAGTGTGTGACCTGGGACACTGGGGTCCAGTGTGTGACCTGGGACACTGGGGTCCAGTGTGTGACCTGGGACACTGGGGTCCAGTGTGTGACCTGGGACACTGGGGTCCAGTGTGTGACCTGGGACACTGGGGTCCAGTGTGTGACCTGGGACACTGGGGTCCAGTGTGTGACCTGGGACACTGGGGTCCAGTGTGTGACCTGGGACACTGGGGTCCAGTGTGTGACCTGGGACACTGGGGTCCAGTGTGTGACCTGGGACACTGGGGTCCAGTGTGTGACCTGGGACACTGGGGTCCAGTGTGTGACCTGGGACACTGGGGTCCAGTGTGTGACCTGGGACACTGGGGTCCAGTGTGTGACCTGGGACACTGGGGTCCAGTGTGTGACCTGGGACACTGGGGTCCAGTGTGTGACCTGGGACACTGGGGTCCAGTGTGTGACCAGGGGACGCTGGGGTCCAGTGTGTGACCAGGGACGCTGGGGTCCAGTGTGTGACCCGGGACGCTGGGGTCCAGTGTGTGACCCGGGACGCTGGGGTCCAGTGTGTGACCCGGGACGCTGGGGTCCAGTGTGTGACCCGGGACGCTGGGGTCCAGTGTGTGACCCGGGACGCTGGGGTCCAGTGTGTGACCCGGGACGCTGGGGTCCAGTGTGTGACCCGGGACGCTGGGGTCCAGTGTGTGACCCGGGACGCTGTGGTCCAGTGTGTGACCCGGGACGCTGTGGTCCAGTGTCATCTGGGACACTGGGGTCCAGTGTGTGACCTGGGACACTGTGGTCCAGTGTGTGACCTGGGGACACTGTGGTCCAGTGTGTGACCCGGGACACTGTGGTCCAGTGTCATCTGGGACACGGGTCCAGTGTGTGACCTGGGACACTGTGGTCTAGTGTCATCTGGGACACTGGGGTCCAGTGTGTGACCTGGGACACTGGGGTCCAGTGTGTGACCTGGGACACTGGGGTCCAGTGTGTGACCTGGGACACTGTGGTCCAGTGTGTGACCCGGGACACTGTGGTCCAGTGTGTGACCCGGGACACTGTGGTCCAGTGTCATCTGGGACACTGGGGTCCAGTGTGTGACCTGGGACACTGTGGTCCAGTGTGTGACCTGGGACACTGTGGTCCAGTGTGACCTGGGACACTGTGGTCCAGTGTGTGACCTGGGACACTGTGGTCCAGTGTGTGACCTGGGACACTGTGGTCCAGTGTGTGACCTGGGACACTGTGGTCCAGTGTGTGACCTGGGACACTGGTCCAGTGTCATCTGGGACACTGGGGTCCAGTGTGTGACCCGGGACGCTGTGGTCCAGTGTGTGACCCGGGACGCTGTGGTCCAGTGTGTGACCCGGGACGCTGTGGTCCAGTGTGTGACCCGGGACACTGTGGTCCAGTGTGTGACCCGGGACACTGTGGTCCAGTGTGTGACCCGGGACACTGTGGTCCAGTGTGTGACCCGGGACACTGTGGTCCAGTGTGTGACCCGGGACACTGTGGTCCAGTGTGTGACCCGGGACACTGTGGTCCAGTGTGTGACCCGGGACACTGTGGTCCAGTGTGTGACCCGGGACACTGTGGTCCAGTGTGTGACCCGGGACACTGTGGTCCAGTGTGTGACCCGGGACACTGTGGTCCAGTGTGTGACCCGGGACACTGTGGTCCAGTGTCATCTGGGACACTGGGGTCCAGTGTGTGACCTGGGACACTGTGGTCCAGTGTGTGACCTGGGACACTGTGGTCCAGTGTGTGACCCGGGACACTGTGGTCCAGTGTCATCTGGGACACGGGTCCAGTGTGTGACCTGGGACACTGTGGTCTAGTGTCATCTGGGACACTGGGGTCCAGTGTGTGACCTGGGACACTGGGGTCCAGTGTGTGACCTGGGACACTGGGGTCCAGTGTGTGACCTGGGACACTGGGGTCCAGTGTGTGACCCGGGACACTGTGGTCCAGTGTGTGACCCGGGACACTAGGGTCCAGTGTGTGACCCGGGACACTGTGGTCCAGTGTGTGACCCGGGACACTGTGGTCCAGTGTGTGACGCGGGACACTGGGGTCCAGTGTGTGACCCGGGACACTGGTCCAGTGTGTGACCCGGGACACTGGGGTCCAGTGTGTGACCCGGGACACAGTGGTCCAGTGTGTGAAGCATCTTGGGGGACACTTGTGAAGCATCTTGGGGGACACTTGTGAAGCATCTTGGGGAACACTTGTGAAGCATCTTGGTGGACACTTGTGAAGCATCTTGGTGGACACTTGTGAAGCATCTTGGGGGACACTTGTGAAGCATCTTGGGGAACACTTGTGAAGCATCTTGGGGAACACTTGTGAAGCATCTTGGGGGACACTTGTGAAGCATCTTGGTGGACACTTGTGAAGCATCTTGGTGGACACTTGTGAAGCATCTTGGGGGACACTTGTGAAGCATCTTGGTGGACACTTGTGAAGCATCTTGGGGGACACTTGTGAAGCATCTTGTGAAGCATCTTGGGGGACACTTGTGAAGCATCTTGGGGGACACTTGTGAAGCATCTTGGGGGACACTTGCGAAGCATCTTGGGAGACACTTGTGAAGCATCTTGGGAGACACTTGTGAAGCATCTTGGGGGACACTTGTGAAGCATCTTGGGAGACACTTGTGAAGCATCTTGGGGGACACTTGTGAAGCATCTTGGTGGACACTTGTGAAGCATCTTGGGGGACACTTGTGAAGCATCTTGGTGGACACTTGTGAAGCATCTTGGGGGACACTTGTGAAGCATCTTGTGAAGCATCTTGGGGGACACTTGTGAAGCATCTTGGGGGACACTTGTGAAGCATCTTGGGGGACACTTGTGAAGCATCTTGGGGGACACTTGTGAAGCATCTTGGGGAACACTTGTGAAGCATCTTGGTGGACACTTGTGAAGCATCTTGGTGGACACTTGTGAAGCATCTTGGGGGACACTTGTGAAGCATCTTGGGGAACACTTGTGAAGCATCTTGGGGGACACTTGTGAAGCATCTTGGTGGACACTTGTGAAGCATCTTGGTGGACACTTGTGAAGCATCTTGGGGGACACTTGTGAAGCATCTTGGTGGACACTTGTGAAGCATCTTGGGGGACACTTGTGAAGCATCTTGTGAAGCATCTTGGTGGACACTTGTGAAGCATCTTGGGGGACACTTGTGAAGCATCTTGGGGGACACTTGTGAAGCATCTTGGGAGACACTTGTGAAGCATCTTGGGGGACACTTGTGAAGCATCTTGGGGGACACTTGTGAAGCATCTTGTGAAGCATCTTGGGGGACACTTGTGAAGCATCTTGGGGGACACTTGTGAAGCATCTTGGGAGACACTTGTGAAGCATCTTGGGGGACACTTGTGAAGCATCTTGGTGGACACTTGTGAAGCATCTTGGGGGACACTTGTGAAGCATCTTGGGGACACTTGTGAAGCATCTTGGGGACACTTGTGAAGCATCTTGTGAAGCATCTTGGTGGACACTTGTGAAGCATCTTGGTGGACACTTGTGAAGCATCTTGGGGGACACTTGTGAAGCATCTTGGGGGACACTTGTGAAGCATCTTGGGGGACACTTGTGAAGCATCTTGGGGGACACTTGTGAAGCATCTTGGGAGACACTTGTGAAGCATCTTGGGGGACACTTGTGAAGCATCTTGGGGGACACTTGTGAAGCATCTTGGGGGACACTTGTGAAGCATCTTGGGGGACACTTGTGAAGCATCTTGGGGGACACTTGTGAAGCATCTTGGGGGACACTTGTGAAGCATCTTGGGGGACACTTGTGAAGCATCTTGGGGGACACTTGTGAAGCATCTTGGGGGACACTTGTGAAGCATCTTGGTGGACACTTGTGAAGCATCTTGGGAGACACTTGTGAAGCATCTTGGAAGACAATTGTGAAGCATCTTGGTGGACACTTGTGAAGCATCTTGGGGAACACTTGTGAAGCATCTTGGGGGACACTTGTGAAGCATCTTGGGGGACACTTGTGAAGCATCTTGGGAGACACTTGTGAAGCATCTTGGGGGACACTTGTGAAGCATCTTGTGAAGCATCTTGGGGGACACTTGTGAAGCATCTTGGGGGACACTTGTGAAGCATCTTGGTGGACACTTGTGAAGCATCTTGTGAAGCATCTTGGGGGACACTTGTGAAGCATCTTGGTGGACACTTGTGAAGCATCTTGGGGAACACTTGTGAAGCATCTTGGGAGACACTTGTGAAGCATCTTGGGGGACACTTGTGAAGCATCTTGGGGGACACTTGTGAAGCATCTTGGTGGACACTTGTGAAGCATCTTGGTGGACACTTGTGAAGCATCTTGGGGGACACTTGTGAAGCATCTTGGTGGACACTTGTGAAGCATCTTGGGGGACACTTGTGAAGCATCTTGGGGGACACTTGTGAAGCATCTTGGGGGACACTTGTGAAGCATCTTGTGAAGCATCTTGGGGGACACTTGTGAAGCATCTTGGGGGACACTTGTGAAGCATCTTGGGGGACACTTGTGAAGCATCTTGGGAGACACTTGTGAAGCATCTTGGGGGACACTTGTGAAGCATCTTGGGGGACACTTGTGAAGCATCTTGGGGGACACTTGTGAAGCATCTTGGGGAACACTTGTGAAGCATCTTGGGGAACACTTGTGAAGCATCTTGGGAGACACTTGTGAAGCATCTTGGGGGACACTTGTGAAGCATCTTGGGGGACACTTGTGAAGCATCTTGGTGGACACTTGTGAAGCATCTTGGGGGACACTTGTGAAGCATCTTGGGGGACACTTGTGAAGCATCTTGTGAAGCATCTTGGTGGACACTTGTGAAGCATCTTGGGGGGGGGGTAATGACCCATTATAGTGGTAAGTGTACCTAGTGTATTGTGGTGGAGGGTGTGGTGCTGGGTGTGGTGGTGGGTGTGGTGGTACGGGGTGTGGTGGTAGAGGGTGTGGTGCTGGGTGTGGTGGTAGAGGGTGTGGTGGTAGAGGGTGTGGTGGTAGAGGGTGTGGTGGTAGAGGGTGTGGTGGTGGGTGTGGTGGTAGAGGGTGTGGTGGTGGGTGTGGTGGTAGAGGGTGTGGTGCTGGGTGTGGTGGTAGAGGGTGTGGTGCTGGGTGTGGTGCTGGGTGTGGTGGTAGAGGGTGTGGTGGTAGGGGGTGTGGTGGTAGAGGGTGTGGTGGTAGGGGGTGTGGTGGTGGGTGTGGTGGTGGTGGAGGCTCTCCCCCCCCCCTTCCTCATAGCATGAGGAAGGGGGGGGGGAGGAGATGGTGTGAGGTAGAGGGAGGGAGGGAGATATATGGGAGGTGTTGTGTGGCAGGTTTCCTGTGATAGTGTAGTGATAAGTGTGAGAGGAATGGTGAGGCTGGTGCCCCAGACACCATGCTGGCTGGTGGGGCAGGATGGTGAGGCTGGTGCCCCAGACACCATGCTGGCTGGTGGGGCAGGATGGTGAGAGATGGTGCCCCAGACACCATGCTGGCTGGTGGGGCAGGATGGTGACAGATGGTGCCCCAGACACCATGCTGGCTGGTGGGGCAGGATGGTGAGGCTGGTGGCCCAGACACCATGCTGGCTGGTGGGGCAGGATGGTGAGGCTGGTGCCCCAGACACCATGCTGGCTGGTGGGGCAGGATGGTGAGGCTGGTGGCCCAGACACCATGCTGGCTGGTGGGGCAGGATGGTGAGGCTGGTGCCCCAGACACCATGCTGGCTGGTGGGGCAGGATGGTGAGGCTGGTGCCCCAGACACCATGCTGGCTGGTGGGGCAGGATGGTGAGGCTGGTGCCCCAGACACCATGCTGGCTGGTGGGGCAGGATGGTGACAGATGGTGCCCCAGACACCATGCTGGCTGGTGGGGCAGGATGGTGAGAGATGGTGCCCCAGACACCATGCTGGCTGGTGGGGCAGGATGGTGAGGCTGGTGGCCCAGACACCATGCTGGCTGGTGGGGCAGGATGGTGAGAGATGGTGCACAGTGGGAGGTATTGTGAACACTGTGAGAGCGTGGTGGCCCAGACACCATGCTGGCTGGTGGGGCAGGATGGTGAGAGATGGTGCCCCAGACACCATGCTGGCTGGTGGGGCAGGATGGTGAGAGATGGTGCCCCAGACACCATGCTGGCTGGTGGGGCAGGATGGTGAGGCTGGTGCCCCAGACACCATGCTGGCTGGTGGGGCAGGATGGTGAGAGATGGTGCCCCAGACACCATGCTGGCTGGTGGGGCAGGATGGTGAGAGATGGTGCCCCAGACACCATGCTGGCTGGTGGGGCAGGATGGTGAGGCTGGTGCCCCAGACACCATGCTGGCTGGTGGGGCAGGATGGTGAGGCTGGTGCCCCAGACACCATGCTGGCTGGTGGGGCAGGATGGTGACAGATGGTGCCCCAGACACCATGCTGGCTGGTGGGGCAGGATGGTGAGAGATGGTGCCCCAGACACCATGCTGGCTGGTGGGGCAGGATGGTGACAGATGGTGCCCCAGACACCATGCTGGCTGGTGGGGCAGGATGGTGAGAGATGGTGCACAGTATGAGGTATTGTGAACACTGTGCGAGCGTGGTACACTTTGTGACAACCGTGCTCTTAACTGCCTGATAACGACCTACTGGCAGCGATAATAACTGGCCTTATCTTCTCCCAGAGTGAATAACCATGGACCTAATTACCATACAAGATACCACATCCTCCCTAACTTTCATTTGACTGTTACAATGTAAGCCGGTCGGCCGAGCGGACAGCACGCTATACTTGTGATCCTGTGGTCCTGGGTTCGATCCCAGGCGCCGGCGAGAAACATTGGACAGAGTTTCTTTCACCCTATGCCCCTGTTACCTAGCAGTAAAATAGGTACCTGGGTGTTAGTCAGCTGTCACGGGCTGCTTCCTGGGGGTGGAGGCCTGGTCGAGGACCGGGCCGTGGAGACACTAAAAAGCCCCGAAATCATCTCAAGATAACCTCAAGATAAGGAGAGGAGAAGGAACCATCCCGTGGGTACCCGTCCACACACAATGACACTGGAGGCGTCAAACACCAACACACAAGCGGACATCATCTCTACATTAAATATTTGTTGTACAGGATATCAAGAAGAGGTAAGAAATTGGTATGTAAAGCAGTGGTGCATGGTACAAGCAAGTTATCACCAGAGATGATCTTGTATCTGCCATGGTTCATCCTGCTCTTGAGGGGAAGTGAGTGGGAAGTATGTAAAGCAGTGGTGCATGGTACAAGCAAGTTATCACCAGAGATGATCTTGTAGCTGCCATGGTTCATCCTGCTCTTGAGGGGAAGTGAGTGGGAAGTATGTAAAGCAGTGGTGCATGGTACAAGCAAGTTATCACCAGAGATGATCTTGTAGCTGCCATGGTTCATCCTGCTCTTGAGGGGAAGTGAGTGGGAAGTATGTAAAGCAGTGGTGCATGGTACAAGCAAGTTATCACCAGAGATGATCTTGTAGCTGCCATGGTTCATCCTGCTCTTGAGGGGAAGTGACCGGGAAGTATGTAAAGCAGTGGTGCATGGTACAAACAAGTTATCACTAGAGAACGGGTGTTCTCCTACACACACCTTCCCACAACACCGGGCAGGTGCTGACCAAGGAACATACTAGCTAAACCTCTCTGGGTTTTCACAGCTCTTGACTTCAAAACACATTTAAATCTGTATTTAAATGAGTGATTTAAATCAAATTACCCTGATCACCGGCACCCCGTGTAATAGGGAGGTTATCTTGAGGTGATTTCGGGGCTTAGCGTCCCCGCGGCCCGGTCCTCCACCAGGTCCTCCTCTTTGTTACACACCCCCCAGGAAGCAGCAGCCCGTAGCTGCTGTCCCAGGCCTGGCAGCCCAGGACCCCCCGGCCTGGCAGCCCAGGACCCCCAGGCCTGGCAGCCCAGGACCCCCAGGCCTGGCAGCCCAGGACCCCCAGGCCTGGCAGCCCAGGACCCCCAGGCCTGGCAGCCCAGGACCCCCAGGCCTGGCCGCCCAGGACCCCCAGGCCTGGCAGCCCAGGACCCCCAGGCCTGGCAGCCCAGGACCCCCAGGCCTGGCAGCCCAGGACCCCCAGGCCTGGCAGCCCAGGACCCCCAGGCCTGGCAGCCCAGGACCCCCAGGCCTGGCAGGCCAGGACCCCGAGGCCTGGCAGGCCAGGACCCCGAGGCCTGGCAGCCCAGGACCCCGAGGCCTGGCAGCCCAGGACCCCCAGGCCTGGCAGCCCAGGACCCCCAGGCCTGGCAGCCCAGGACCCCCAGGCCTGGCAGCCCAGGACCCCCAGGCCTGGCAGCCCAGGACCCCCAGGCCTGGCAGCCCAGGACCCCCAGGCCTGGCAGCCCAGGACCCCCAGGCCTGGCAGCCCAGGACCCCCAGGCCTGGCAGCCCAGGACCCCCAGGCCTGGCAGCCCAGGACCCCCAGGCCTGGCAGCCCAGGACCCCCAGGCCTGGCAGCCCAGGACCCCCAGGCCTGGCAGCCCAGGACCCCCAGGCCTGGCAGCCCAGGACCCCCAGGCCTGGCAGCCCAGGACCCCCAGGCCTGGCCGCTAGGACCCCCAGGCCTGGCAGCCCAGGACCCCCAGGCCTGGCAGCCCAGGACCCCCAGGCCTGGCCGCTAGGACCCCCAGGCCTGGCAGCCCAGGACCCCCAGGCCTGGCAGCCCAGGACCCCCAGGCCTGGCAGCCCAGGACCCCCGGGCCTGGCCGCTAGGACCAAGCATGACCACCTACAGTGAGCACTGAACAAGGTGTTTATATATTTTATGGTGAGATTATCAGCGCGGAATGTTGGTAGGGCGACAGATGGGTGTGAAGGTGTGTGTTGTTGTGTTGTTGTTGAGGCGACAGATGGGTGTGAAGGTACGTGTGTTGTTGTGTTGTTGTTGAGGCGACAGATGGCTGTGAAGGTACGTGTCTACCAGCGTGGGGAGGGAGGCAGGAAGCCCCGTAATCAACATGTGTAGTCATATTAGTGTCTCTGGTAAGATGAGTCAGTTTGGGTGTGTATGGTGTTTGTTATTGTATTGTGGCGCCATTGTGAGGAGCTTGTAAAGTGGTGGTGGGAGGCGAGTCAGTGGCTCAGTGTGGTGGTAGCCGTGGTGCGGGGAGGGTGTGCGTGCGTGTGGTAGTGGTGGTAGTAGCGTGCTGACTGGAGCACCAGCCAGGCCCTCTATATTACACCTGCACCAGTCTCTCCCTCACTACCGCTGAGAATGGTGGGTCTCCTCACAATTACTATGACATTCTTTCTAATAATCTAACTACTTCAACCACTTTCTGTCCACCCACATGTACCATAGAGCGACGGTCTCGCTTCATGCAGGTCGGCGTTCAATCCCCGACCGTCCACAAGTGCTTGGGCACCATTCCTTCCCCCGTCCCATCCCTAATCATTATCCTGACCCCTTGCCAGTGCTATAGTCACAATGGCTATATTGCTGTATAATTGTAACCAAAGCCGTCAAACACTGAGGAGAGATGTACATGTTCATTACTGGTAATGTGAACACTGCTCCCAGTGTATCTACGTGATGTGAACACTACTCCCAGTGTATCTACGTGATGTGAACACTACTCCCAGAGTATCTACGTGATGTGAACATTACTCCAGTGTATCTACGTGATGTGAACACTACTCCAGTATCTACGTGATGTGAACACTACTCCAGTATCTACGTGATGTGAACATTACCCCAGTGTATCTACGTGATGTGAACACTGCTCCCAGTGTATCTACGTGATGTGAACACTGCTCCCAGTGTATCTACGTGATGTGAACACTACCAGTGTATCTACGTGATGTGAACATTACTCCAGTGTATCTACGTGATGTGAACACTACTCCAGTATCTACGTGATGTGAACACTACTCCCAGAGTATCTACGTGATGTGAACACTACTCCCAGAGTATCTACGTGATGTGAACATTACCCCAGTGTATCTACGTGATGTGAACACTGCTCCCAGTGTATCTACGTGATGTGAACACTGCTCCCAGTGTATCTACGTGATGTGAACATTACCCCAGAGTATCTACGTGATGTGAACACTACTCCCAGTGTATCTACGTGATGTGAACACTACTCCCAGAGTATCTACGTGATGTGAACACTACTCCCAGAGTATCTACGTGATGTGAACACTGCTCCCAGTGTATCTACGTGATGTGAACACTACTCCAGTGTATCTACGTGATGTGAACACTACTCCCAGAGTATCTACGTGATGTGAACACTACTCCCAGAGTATCTACGTGATGTGAACACTGCTCCCAGAGTATCTACGTGATGTGAACACTACTCCAGTATCTACGTGATGTGAACACTGCTCCCAGAGTATCTACGTGATGTGAACACTACTCCCAGAGTATCTACGTGATGTGAACACTGCTCCCAGAGTATCTACTAGATGTGAACACTACTCCAGTATCTACGTGATGTGAACACTGCTCCCAGAGTATCTACGTGATGTGAACACTGCTCCCAGAGTATCTACGTGATGTGAACACTACTCCCAGTGTATCTACGTGATGTGAACACTGCTCTCAGTGTATCTACGTGATGTGAACATTACTCCCAGTGTATCTACGTGATGTGAACATTACCCCAGTGTATCTACGTGATGTGAACATTACCCCAGTGTATCTACGTGATGTGAACATTACCCCAGTGTATCTACGTGATGTGAACACTACTCCCAGTGTATCTACGTGATGTGAACACTGCTCCCAGTGTATCTACGTGATGTGAACACTACTCCAGTGTATCTACGTGATGTGAACACTACTCCAGTGTATCTACGTAATGTGAACACTACTCCAGTGTATCTACGTGATGTGAACACTACTCCAGTGTATCTACGTGATGTGAACACTACTCCAGTGTATCTACGTGATGTGAACATTACTCCCAGTGTATCTACGTGATGTGAACACTACTCCAGTGTATCTACGTGATGTGAACACTACCAGTGTATCTACGTGATGTGAACATTACTCCCAGTGTATCTACAAGATGTGAACACTGCTCCCAGTGTATCTACAAGATGTGAACACTGCTCCCAGTGTATCTACGTGATGTGAACACTACTCCAGTGTATCTACGTGATGTGAACACTACTCCCAGTGTATCTACGTGATGTGAACACTACCAGTGTATCTACGTGATGTGAACATTACTCCCAGTGTATCTACGTGATGTGAACATTACTTCCAGTGTATCTACGTGATGTGAACACTACTCCAGTGTATCTACGTGATGTGAACACTACCAGTGTATCTACGTGATGTGAACACTACTCCAGTGTATCTACGTGATGTGAACACTACCAGTGTATCTACGTGATGTGAACATTACTCCCAGTGTATCTACGTGATGTGAACACTACTCCAGTGTATCTACGTGATGTGAACACTACCAGTGTATCTACGTGATGTGAACACTGCTCCCAGTGTACGTGATGTGAACATTACTCCCAGTGTATCTACGTGATGTGAACACTACTCCAGTGTATCTACGTGATGTGAACACTGCTCCCAGTGTATCTACGTGATGTGAACACTACCAGTGTATCTACGTGATGTGAACATTACTCCCAGTGTATCTACGTGATGTGAACACTACCAGTGTATCTACGTGATGTGAACACTACTCCAGTGTATCTACGTGATGTGAACACTGCTCCCAGTGTATCTACGTGATGTGAACACTACCAGTGTATCTACGTGATGTGAACATTACTCCCAGTGTATCTACGTGACGTGAACATTACCCCAGTGTATCTACGTGATGTGAACACTACACTGTATCTACGTGATGTGAACACTGCTCCCAGTGTACGTAATGTGAACATTACTCCAAGTGTATCTACGTGATGTGAACACTACTCCAGAGTATCTACGTGATGTGAACACTACTCCAGTGTATCTACGTGATGTGAACACTGCTCCCAGTGTATGTACGTGATGTGAACACTGCTCCCAGTGTATCTACGTGATGTGAACACTGCTCCCAGTGTATCTACGTGATGTGAACACTGCTCCCAGTGTATCTACGTGATGTGAACACTACTCCAGTGTATCTACGTGATGTGAACACTGCTCCCAGTGTATCTACGTGATGTGAACACTGCTCCCAGTGTATCTACGTGATGTGAACACTGCTCCCAGTGTATCTACGTGATGTGAACACTGCTCCCAGTGTATCTACGTGATGTGAACACTACTCCAGTGTATCTACGTGATGTGAACACTACTCCAGTGTATCTACGTGATGTGAACACTGCTCCCAGTGTATCTACGTGATGTGAACACTGCTCCCAGTGTATCTACGTGATGTGAACACTGCTCCCAGTGTATCTACGTGATGTAAACACTACTCCAGTGTATCTACGTGATGTGAACACTGCTCCCAGTGTATCTACGTGATGTGAACACTGCTCCCACTGTATCTACGTGATGTGAACACTACACTGTATCTACGTGATGTGAACACTACTCCAGTGTATCTACGTGATGTGAACACTACTCCCAGTGTATCTACGTGATGTGAACACTGCTCCCAGTGTATCTACGTGATGTGAACACTGCTCCCAGTGTATCTACATGATGTGAACACTGCTCCCAGTGTATCTACGTGATGTGAACACTGCTCCCAGTGTATCTACGTGATGTGAACACTGCTCCCAGTGTATCTACGTGATGTGAACACTACACTGTATCTACGTGATGTGAACACTACTCCAGTGTATCTACGTGATGTGAACACTACTCCCTGTGTATCTACGTGATGTGAACACTGCTCCCAGTGTATCTACGTGATGTGAACACTACTCCAGTGTATCTACGTGATGTGAACACTACACCAGTGTATCGACGTGATGTGAACACTGCTCCCAGTGTATCTACGTGATGTGAACACTACTCCAGTGTATCTACGTGATGTGAACACTACACCAGTGTATCTACGTGATGTGAACACTACTCCCAGTGTATCTACGTGATGTGAACACTGCTCCCAGTGTATCTACGTGATGTGAACACTGCTCCCAGTGTATATACGTGATGTGAACACTGCTCCCAGTGTATCTACGTGATGTGAACACTGCTCCCAGTGTATATACGTGATGTGAACACTGCTCTCAGTGTATCTACGTGATGTGAACATTACTCCCAGTGTATCTACGTGATGTGAACATTACCCCAGTGTATCTACGTGATGTGAACATTACCCCAGTGTATCTACGTGATGTGAACATTACCCCAGTGTATCTACGTGATGTGAACACTACTCCCAGTGTATCTACGTGATGTGAACACTGCTCCCAGTGTATCTACGTGATGTGAACACTACTCCAGTGTAT
Organism: Procambarus clarkii; assembly: GCF_040958095.1. Lineage (NCBI taxonomy): Eukaryota > Metazoa > Arthropoda > Malacostraca > Decapoda > Cambaridae > Procambarus > Procambarus clarkii. The sequence continues at coordinate 14,927 of NW_027190837.1, forward strand.
CTACGTGATGTGAACACTACTCCAGTGTATCTACGTAATGTGAACACTACTCCAGTGTATCTACGTGATGTGAACACTACTCCAGTGTATCTACGTGATGTGAACACTACTCCAGTGTATCTACGTGATGTGAACATTACTCCCAGTGTATCTACGTGATGTGAACACTACTCCAGTGTATCTACGTGATGTGAACACTACCAGTGTATCTACGTGATGTGAACATTACTCCCAGTGTATCTACAAGATGTGAACACTGCTCCCAGTGTATCTACAAGATGTGAACACTGCTCCCAGTGTATCTACGTGATGTGAACACTACTCCAGTGTATCTACGTGATGTGAACACTACTCCCAGTGTATCTACGTGATGTGAACACTACCAGTGTATCTACGTGATGTGAACATTACTCCCAGTGTATCTACGTGATGTGAACATTACTTCCAGTGTATCTACGTGATGTGAACACTACTCCAGTGTATCTACGTGATGTGAACACTACCAGTGTATCTACGTGATGTGAACACTACTCCAGTGTATCTACGTGATGTGAACACTACCAGTGTATCTACGTGATGTGAACATTACTCCCAGTGTATCTACGTGATGTGAACACTACTCCAGTGTATCTACGTGATGTGAACACTACCAGTGTATCTACGTGATGTGAACACTGCTCCCAGTGTACGTGATGTGAACATTACTCCCAGTGTATCTACGTGATGTGAACACTACTCCAGTGTATCTACGTGATGTGAACACTGCTCCCAGTGTATCTACGTGATGTGAACACTACCAGTGTATCTACGTGATGTGAACATTACTCCCAGTGTATCTACGTGATGTGAACACTACCAGTGTATCTACGTGATGTGAACACTACTCCAGTGTATCTACGTGATGTGAACACTGCTCCCAGTGTATCTACGTGATGTGAACACTACCAGTGTATCTACGTGATGTGAACATTACTCCCAGTGTATCTACGTGACGTGAACATTACCCCAGTGTATCTACGTGATGTGAACACTACACTGTATCTACGTGATGTGAACACTGCTCCCAGTGTACGTAATGTGAACATTACTCCAAGTGTATCTACGTGATGTGAACACTACTCCAGAGTATCTACGTGATGTGAACACTACTCCAGTGTATCTACGTGATGTGAACACTGCTCCCAGTGTATGTACGTGATGTGAACACTGCTCCCAGTGTATCTACGTGATGTGAACACTGCTCCCAGTGTATCTACGTGATGTGAACACTGCTCCCAGTGTATCTACGTGATGTGAACACTACTCCAGTGTATCTACGTGATGTGAACACTGCTCCCAGTGTATCTACGTGATGTGAACACTGCTCCCAGTGTATCTACGTGATGTGAACACTGCTCCCAGTGTATCTACGTGATGTGAACACTGCTCCCAGTGTATCTACGTGATGTGAACACTACTCCAGTGTATCTACGTGATGTGAACACTACTCCAGTGTATCTACGTGATGTGAACACTGCTCCCAGTGTATCTACGTGATGTGAACACTGCTCCCAGTGTATCTACGTGATGTGAACACTGCTCCCAGTGTATCTACGTGATGTAAACACTACTCCAGTGTATCTACGTGATGTGAACACTGCTCCCAGTGTATCTACGTGATGTGAACACTGCTCCCACTGTATCTACGTGATGTGAACACTACACTGTATCTACGTGATGTGAACACTACTCCAGTGTATCTACGTGATGTGAACACTACTCCCAGTGTATCTACGTGATGTGAACACTGCTCCCAGTGTATCTACGTGATGTGAACACTGCTCCCAGTGTATCTACATGATGTGAACACTGCTCCCAGTGTATCTACGTGATGTGAACACTGCTCCCAGTGTATCTACGTGATGTGAACACTGCTCCCAGTGTATCTACGTGATGTGAACACTACACTGTATCTACGTGATGTGAACACTACTCCAGTGTATCTACGTGATGTGAACACTACTCCCTGTGTATCTACGTGATGTGAACACTGCTCCCAGTGTATCTACGTGATGTGAACACTACTCCAGTGTATCTACGTGATGTGAACACTACACCAGTGTATCGACGTGATGTGAACACTGCTCCCAGTGTATCTACGTGATGTGAACACTACTCCAGTGTATCTACGTGATGTGAACACTACACCAGTGTATCTACGTGATGTGAACACTACTCCCAGTGTATCTACGTGATGTGAACACTGCTCCCAGTGTATCTACGTGATGTGAACACTGCTCCCAGTGTATATACGTGATGTGAACACTGCTCCCAGTGTATCTACGTGATGTGAACACTGCTCCCAGTGTATATACGTGATGTGAACACTGCTCCCAGTGTATATACGTGATGTGAACACTGCTCCCAGTGTATATACGTGATGTGAACACTGCTCCCAGTGTATATACGTGATGTGAACACTGCTCCCAGTGTATATACGTGATGTGAACACTGCTCCCAGTGTATATACGTGATGTGAACACTGCTCCCAGTGTATATACGTGATGTGAACACTACTCCAGTGTATGTTCAACGTCCTCCCAGCGAGGATAAGAAATATTGCCGGAACAACCGTGGACATCTTCAAGAGAAAACTGGACGGTTTTCTAAGAGAAGTTCCGGATCAGCCGGGCTGTGGTGGGTACGTGGCCCTGCGGGCCGCTCCAAGCAACAGCCTGGTGGACCAAACTCTCACAAGTCGAGCCTGGCCTCGGGCCGGGCTTGGGGAGTAGAAGAACTCCCAGAACCCCATCAACCAGGTATCAACCAGGTATCTACGTGATGTGAACACTACTCCCAGTGTATCTACGTGATGTGAACACTACAGTGTATCTACGTGATGTAAACACTACTCCCAGAGTATCTACGTGATGTGAACATTGCTCCCAGTGTATCTACGCGATGTGAACACTACTCCCAGAGTATCTACGTGATGTGAACACCCACACTACCACCCCTCCCACTGACACCCACCACCACCCCTCCCACTGACACCCACCACCACCCCTCCCACTGACACCCACCACCACCCCTCCCACTGACACCCACCACCACCCCTCCCACTGACACCCACCACCACCCCTCCCACTGACACCCACCACCACCCCTCCCACTGACACCCACCACCACCCCTCCCACTGACACCCACCACCACCCCTCCCACTGACACCCACCACCACCCCTCCCACTGACACCCACCACCACCCCTCCCACTGACACACACCACCACCACCCCTCCCACTGACACCCACCACCACCACCCCTCCCACTGACACACCCACCACCACCCCTCCCACTGACACACACCACCACCACCCCTCCCACTGACACCCACCACCACCCCTCCCACTGACACACACCACCACCACCACCCCTCCCACTGACACCCACCACCACCCCTCCCACTGACACCCACCACCCCTCCCACTGACACCCACCACCACCCCTCCCACTGACACCCACCACCACCCCTCCCACTGACACCCACCACCCCTTCCACTGACACACACACCACCACCCCTCCCACTGACACCCACCACCACCCCTCCCACTGACACCCACCACCACCCCTCCCACTGACACCCACCACCACCCCTCCGACTGACACACACCACCACCACCCCTCCCACTGACACACACCACCACCACCCCTCCCACTGACACCCACCACCACCCCTCCCACTGACACCCACCACCACCCCTCCCACTGACACCCACCACCACCCCTCCCACTGACACCCACCACCACCCCTCCCACTGACACCCACCACCACCCCTCCCACTGACACACACCACCACCACCCCTCCCACTGACACCCACCACCACCCCTCCCACTGACACACACCACCACCACCCCTCCCACTGACACCCACCACCACCCCTCCCACTGACACCCACCACCACCCCTCCCACTGACACCCACCACCATCCCTCCCACTGACACCCACCACCACCCCTCCCACTGACACACACACCACCACCCCTCCCACTGACACACACACCACCACCCCTCCCACTGACACACACACCACCACCCCTCCCACTGACACACACACCACCACCCCTCCCACTGACACACCCACCACCACCCCTCCCACTGACACACCCACCACCACCCCTCCCACTGACACACCCACCACCACCCCTCCCACTGACACACCCACCACCACCCCTCCCACTGACACACCCACCACCACCCCTCCCACTGACACACACACCACCACCCCTTCCACTGACACACACACCACCACCCCTCCCACTGACACACACACCACCACCCCTCCCACTGACACACACACCACCACCCCTCCCACTGACACACACCACCACCCCTCCCACTGACACCACCACCACCCCTCCCACTGACACCCACCACCACCCCTCCCACTGACACACACCACCACCACCCCTCCCACTGACACCCACCACCACCCCTCCCACTGACACACACCACCACCCCTCCCACTGACACCCACCACCACCCCTCCCACTGACACACCCACCACCACCCCTCCCACTGACACACACCACCACCACCCCTCCCACTGACACACCCACCACCACCCCTCCCACTGACACACACCACCACCACCACCCCTCCCACTGACACACCACCACCACCACCACCCCTCCCACTGACACACACCACCACCACCACCCCTCCCACTGACACACCCGCCAGCACCCGGCCGAGGCGTTTATAAGGATTCCAGTTTTGGAAGCGTTGGAGGAAATTCCTGAGTAGAGGCCAGATATTGGTCTGGCCGGGTGGGGGGGGGGGGAGGGGTGTGTGGGGGGGGGGGGGGGAGGGGTGTGTGGGGGGGGGGGGAGAAGGGAGGGGGTGTATGGAGAGGGGAGGAAGCGGGACTCATGATAAATGGGAAAGTATCGAAATTCGTGTAAGGGACGGACTGAACAAAGCCAAAGCAGCCTAAGGAAAACTGAGGGGATTCCGAAGCCTCAGTACTAACATTGAGATGCAGGTATATAAGGGTGTAGTTGGGGGGCATGTAGAGTACCGCCAGTACCCCCAGTACCACTACACACCATAACTTAACACGCAGGTATATAAGGGTGTAGTTGGGGGGCATGTAGAGTACCCCCAGTACCCCCAGTACCACTACACACCATAACTTAACACGCAGGTATATAAGGGTGTAGTTGGGGGGCATGTAGAGTACCGCCAGTACCCCCAGTACCACTACACACCATAACTTAACATGCAGGTATATAAGGGTGTAGTTGGGGGGCATGTAGAGTACCCCCAGTACCACTACACACCATAACTTAACATGCAGGTATATAAGGGTGTAGTTGGGCGGCATGTAGAGTACCCCCAGTACCACTACACACCATAACTTAACATGCAGGTATATAAGGGTGTAGTTGGGGGGCATGTAGAGTACCCCCAGTACCCCCAGTACCACTACACACCATAACTTAACATGCAGGTATATAAGGGTGTAGTTGGGGGGCATGTAGAGTACCCCCAGTACCCCCAGTACCACTACACACCATAACTTAACATGCAGGTATATAAGGGTGTAGTTGGGGGGCATGTAGAGTACCCCCAGTACCCCCAGTACCACTACACACCATAACTTAACATGCAGGTATATGAGGGTGTAGTTGGGGGGCATGTAGAGTACCGCCAGTACCCCCAGTACCACTACACACCATAACTTAACATGCAGGTATATAAGGGTGTAGTTGGGCGGCATGTAGAGTACCCCCAGTACCCCCAGTACCACTACACACCATAACTTAACATGCAGGTATATAAGGGTGTAGTTGGGGGGCATGTAGAGTACCCCCAGTACCAACATACACCCACTATACAGCAGCTCCTCAACATACACCCACTATACACCACCACCTCAACATACACCCACTATACAGCAGCTCCTCAACATACACCCACTATACAGCAGCTCCTCAACATACACCCACTATACACCAGCTCCTCAACATACACCCACTATACAGCAGCTCAACATACACCCACTATACACCAGCTCCTCAACATACACCCACTATACAGCAGCTCCTCAACATACACCCACTATACAGCAGCTCCTCAACATACACCCACTATACAGCAGCTCCTCAACATACACCCACTATACACCACCTCCTCAACATACACCCACTATACACCACCTCCTCAACATACACCCACTATACACCACCTCCTCAACATACACCCACTATACACCACCTCCTCAACATACACCCACTATACAGCAGCTCCTCAACATACACCCACTATACACCACCACCTCAACATACACCCACTATACAGCAGCTCCTCAACATACACCCACTATACAGCAGCTCCTCAACATACACCCACTATACACCAGCTCCTCAACATACACCCACTATACAGCAGCTCAACATACACCCACTATACACCAGCTCCTCAACATACACCCACTATACACCACCACCTCAACATACACCCACTATACAGCAGCTCCTCAACATACACCCACTATACAGCAGCTCCTCAACATACACCCACTATACAGCAGCTCCTCAACATACACCCACTATACACCACCTCAACATACACCCACTATACACCACCTCCTCAACATACACCCACTATACACCACCTCCTCAACATACACCCACTATACACCAGCTCCTCAACATACACCCACTATACAGCAGCTCAACATACACCCACTATACACCAGCTCCTCAACATACACCCACTATACAGCAGCTCCTCAACATACACCCACTATACAGCAGCTCCTCAACATACACCCACTATACAGCAGCTCCTCAACATACACCCACTATACACCAGCTCCTCAACATACACACACTATACACCACCTCCTCAACATACACCCACTATACAGCAGCTCCTCAACATACACCCAATATACACCACCACCTCAACATACACCCACTATACAGCAGCTCCTCAACATACACCCACTATACAGCAGCTCCTCAACATACACCCACTATACACCTGCTCCTCAACATACACCCACTATACAGCAGCTCCTCAACATACACCCACTATACAGCAGCTCCTCAACATACACCCACTATACACCACCTCAACATACACCCACTATACAGCAGCTCCTCAACATACACCTACTATACACCACCTCCTCAACATACACCCACTATACACCACCTCCTCAACATACACCCACTATACAGCAGCTCCTCAACATACACCCACTATACAGCACCTCCTCAACATACACCCACTATACAGCAGCTCCTCAACATACACCCACTATACAGCAGCTCCTCAACATACACCCACTATACACCACCACCTCAACATACACCCACTATACAGCAGCTCCTCAACATACACCCACTATACACCAGCTCCTCAACATACACCCACTATACACCAGCTCCTCAACATACACCCACTATACAGGAGCTCCTCAACATACACCCACTGTACAGCAGCTCCTCAACATACACCCACTATACACCACCTCAACATACACCCACTATACACCACCTCCTCAACATACACCCACTATACACCACCTCCTCAACATACACCCACTATACAGCAGCTCCTCAACATACACCCACTATACAGCAGCTCCTCAACATACACCCACTATACACCACCTCAACATACACCCACTATACACCACCTCCTCAACATACAGCCACTATACACCACCACCTCAACATACACCCACTATACAGCAGCTCCTCAACATACACCCACTATACACCACCTCCTCAACATACACCCACTATACACCACCTCCTCAACATACACCCACTATACAGCAGCTCCTCAACATACACCCACTATACAGCAGCTCCTCAACATACACCCACTATACACCACCTCAACATACACCCACTATACACCACCTCCTCAACATACAGCCACTATACACCACCACCTCAACATACACCCACTATACAGCAGCTCCTCAACATACACCCACTATACACCACCTCAACATACACCCACTATACACCACCTCCTCAACATACACCCACTATACACCACCTCCTCAACATACACCCACTATACACCACCTCCTCAACATACACCCACTATACACCAGCTCCTCAACATACACCCCCTATACACCACCACCTCAACATACACCCACTATACAGCAGCTCCTCAACATACACCCACTATACAGCAGCTCCTCAACATACACCCACTATACAGCAGCAGCTCAACATACACCCACTATACACCACCACCTCAACATACACCCACTATACAGCAGCTCCTCAACATACACCCACTATACACCAGCTCCTCAACATACACCCACTATACAGCAGCAGCTCAACATACACCCACTATACACCACCACCTCAACATACACCCACTATACACCAGCTCCTCAACATACACCCACTATACAGCAGCTCCTCAACATACACCCACTATACACCAGCTCCTCAACATACACCCACTATACACCACCTCCTCAACATACACCCACTATACAGCAGCTCCTCAACATACACCCACTATACAGCAGCTCCTCAACATACACCCACTATACAGCAGCTCCTCAACATACACCCACTATACACCAGCTCCTCAACATACACCCACTATACAGCAGCTCCTTAACATACACCCACTATACACCACCTCAACATACACCCACTATACACCACCTCCTCAACATACACCCACTATACACCAGCTCCTCAACATACACCCACTATACACCACCTCAACATACACCCACTATACAGCAGCTCCTCAACATACACCCACTATACAGCAGCTCCTCAACATACACCCACTATACAGCAGCTCCTCAACTTACACCCACTATACACCACCTCCTCAACATACACCCACTATACACCAGCTCCTCAACATACACCCACTATACACCTGCTCCTCAACATACACCCACTATACACCAGCTCCTCAACATACACCCACTATACAGCAGCTCCTCAACATACACCCACTATACACCAGCTCTTCAACATACACCCACTATACAGCAGCTCCTCAACATACACCCACTATACAGCAGCTACTCAACATACACCCACTCATACACCAGCTCCTTAACATACATCCCCACTATACACCACCTCCTCAACATACACCCACTATAGCAGCAGCTACTCAACATACACCCCACTATACACCCAGCTCCTCAACCTACACCCACGATACACACCCTCCTCAAACATACACCCATATACCACCAACCTCTCAACATCACCCACTATACAGCCAGGCTCCTCAACTATACACCCACTACTACAGCCAGCTACCTCAACATACCACCCACTATAACCTACCACCTCCTTAACATACACCCACTATACACCAGCCTCAACATACACCCTACTATACAGGCACCTCCTCAACATACACCACCTACTATCACCAGTCCCTCAACATACACCCACTATACACCACCTACCTCAAACATACACCCACTATACAGCAGCTCCTCAACATACACACCATCTATACACCACCACTCAACATACACCCCCTATACACCACCTACCTTTAACATACACCCACTATAAACAGCATCCTCAACCATACACCTACGATACAAGCAGCGCCTCAACATACACCCACCTCATACACCACACTCAACATACACCACTATACACCAGCTCAAACATAACCCACATACAGCAGCTCCTCAACATACCCCGCACTATACACCACCTCCTCAAACATACATCCCACGATACAGCACTGCTCCTCAGACATACACTCCACTATACACCACCACCTCAACATACACCCACTATACAGCCAGCTCCTCACATACACCCACTATACAGCAGCTCCTCAACATACACCCACTATACAGCCAGCCTCCTCAACATACACCCACTATACAGCAGCTCCTCAACATACACCCACTATAACACCACCTCCTCAACATACACCCACTATACAGCAGCTCCTCAACATACACCCACTATACAGCAGCTCCTCAACATACACCCACTATACACCACCTCCTCAACATACACCCACTATACACCAGCTCCTCAACATACACCCACTATA
>NW_027190838.1:0-7500 GCF_040958095.1 Procambarus clarkii
ATCCTGGACTAGATTTGGACATCATGCTAGGGTTGCATACTCCAGAATTGGCCTGACATATGTGGTATACAAAGTTCTGAATGATTCTTTACACAAATTTCTGAATGCCGCTCGTATGTTGGCCAGCCTGGCATATGCCGCTGATGTTATCCTCTTGATATGTTCTGCAGAAGACAGGTCTGGTGTGATATCAACTCCCAAGTCTTTTTCTTTCTCTGACTCCTGAAGGATTTCCTCTCCCAGATGATACCTTGTATTTGGCCTCCTGCTCCCTACACCTATCTTCATTACATTACATTTGGTTGGGTTGAACTCTAATAACCACTTGTTCGACCATTCCCTCAGTTTGTCTAGGTCTTCTTGAAGCCTCAAACAGTCCTCTTCTATCTTAATCCTTCTCATAATTTTGGCATCATCCACAAACATTGAGAGAAATGAATCTATACCCTCCATGAGATCATTTACATATATCAGAAACAAGATAGGACCGAGTACAGAGCCCTGTGGGACTCCACTGGTGACTTCACACCAATCAGAGGTCTCACCCCTCACCGTAACTCTCTGCTTTCTATTGCTTAGGTACCTTATCCACTGGAGCACCTTACCAGCTACACCTGCCTATCTCTCCAGCTTATGTAGCAGCCTCTTATGCGGTACTGTGTCAAAGGCTTTACGACAATCCAAGAAAATGCAGTCCGCCCAGCCCTCTCTTTCTTGCTTAATCTTTGTCACCTGATCATAGAATTCTATCAAGCCTGTAAGGCAAGATTTACCCTCCCTGAACCCATGTTGGCGATTTGTCACGAAGTCCCTTCTCTCCATGTGTGTTACCAGGTTTTTTCTCACGATCTTCTCCATCACATTGATGGTATACAAGTCATGACACTGGCCTGTAGTTCAGTGCCTCTTGCCTGTCGCCCTTTTTGTATATTGGGACCACATTCGCCGTCTTCCATATTTCTGGTAGGTCTCCCGTCTCCAGTGACTTACTATACACTATGCAGAGAGGCAAGCAAAGTGCCTCTGCACACTCTTTCAGTATCCATGGTGAGATCCCATCTGGACCAACAGCCTTTCTAACATCCAGATCCAGCAGGTGTCTCTTGACCTCTTCTCTCGTAATTTCAAACTCTTCCAAGGCCGCCTGGTTTACGTCCCTTTCTCCTAGCACAGTGACCTCACCTTGTTCTGTTGTGAAGACCTCTTGGAACCTCTTGTTGAGTTCATCACACACCTCTTTGTCATTCTTTGTATACCTGTCCTCGCCTGTTCGAAGTTTCACTACCTGTTCTTTCACTGTGGTTTTCCTTCTGATGTGACTGTGGAGTAGCTTTGGTTCGGTCTTGGCTTTGTTTGTTATATCATTTTCATAACTTTTCTCTGCTTTTCTTCTCACCCTGACATACTCATTCCTGGTTCTCTGGTATCTCTCTCTGATTTCTGGTGTTCTGTTATTCCGGAAGTTCCTCCATGCCCTTTTGTTCAGTTTCTTTGCTTCCATACATGCCCTATTATACCATGGATTCTTCTTTTGTTTCTCGGATTTTTCCTTTTGGGCCAGGATGTATCTGCCTACTGCCTCCTGACACTTTTGGGTGACATAGTCCATCATATCTTGTACAGACTTAGCTCTGATTACTGTGTCCCAAGGTATTTCCCTTAGGAAGCTTCTCATCTCCTCATAATTTCCCTTTCGGTATGCCAGCCTTTTGTTTCCTAGTTCTTTTCTGGGGGGGATAATTCCGAGCTCTACCAGGTACTCAAAGTTCAATACACTGTGATCACTCATTCCCAAGGGTCCATCCATCTTGACTTCCCTTATATCCCACTCATTTAGGGTAAATATCAGATCAAGCATTGCTGGTTCATCCTCTCCTCTCATTCTTGTTGGATCCTTGATGTGCAGGCTTAGAATGTTTCTTGTTGCCACGTCCAGCAGCTTAGCTCTCCATGTTTCTGGTCCTTCATGCGGGTCTCTGTTCTCCCAATCTATCTTCCCATGGTTGAAGTCTCCCATGATTAGTAGTCCAGATCCATTCCTGCTAGCAACAGAAGCTGCTCTCTCTATTGTGTTAATGGTGGCCACATTGTTTCTATCATATTCCTGTCTGGGTCTTCTGTCATTTAGTGGTGTATTATATATGACTACGACTTTAATTTTTTGCCCTCCAGTTGTTATTGTTCCTATTATGTAGTCACTGAAACCTTCACATCCCTGAACAACCAACTCCTCAAAATCCCAGCCTTTTCTTACCAGCAGAGCTACACCACCACCACCTCTTCCTTCTCTCTCTTTCCTCATAACATAATAGTCCTGTGAGAACACTGCATTTGTTATTGTTTTCGTCAGCTTTGTTTCTGTGAGAGCTATTATGTCTGGGTTTTCCTCTAGTACCCATTCTCCAAGTTCATTTGCCTTATTTGTAATACCATCTATGTTAGTGTACATTGCCTTGAGGCTCACTTTCTTCTGTCCCATCTCAAATCTCCTCTTTGGTGAATGTTCTGCTGGTGGAGGAAGCTGTGCCATGGGTGTGAGGATTTGTGAGGTGGATGCCAGGGTTGCAGAGGATACTGGGATGAGGAGTGGGGGGTCAAGTGAAGGGGGAAGGACAGGAAGGGTATGGGGTGAACGGGGCGGGAGGACAGGAAGGAAATGGGGGTTTTCTATGCAGAGGAGGGTGGTCGGGTTGCCCTCCCCGCTCGTGTTACTGGGTAGCTGGTTGTGGGTTCCCCCCTCGCCTCTGGGGGTGATGTGTTGGGAGCTGTGGTTTCCTGGTTTTCCCCTCTCACCCTGCGCTTCTTCCTTGCTTCTGCCGCCATGGCCCTCTCCTCCCTCGTCATGTCCCTCTGAAGGAATACTTTTTTGAATTCTCCCACATGTTGCAGGTGGCTTTTCTTTGTTAGAATCGTGTCCTTTGTGTTCTCGTTTGAAAACACTATCTTTAACACACGGTCTCGGCCTTTTTTGTACCAGCCTAACCTGAAAACCTTCTCAATGCTATGCTCAGCCCCTTCCATGTCTAGTGCCTTCAGTATTTCATTCACTGCCGCTTTGTCCTTATCATTCCACTCTTTCCTATTAGAGCCTTCCTGCTCTTTAATACCTACAGCTACCACTGCTCTTTTCCTTTCCAGCAGCTGGGTAGTGGAGTGTGCTGCTTCCTGTGAGGTGGCTGCTTTCATGGCTACCTCCATCACTGCAGACATTACTTCAGAGTTGTTGTTTTTTAGCATTTCTGCAAATGTTGCTTTTAATGTGGCATTCTCTTCCAAAGTACTATTACCACCACCACCCTGGGTGGTTATCTGAGTCCCAGCATCGATGCTGTTCTCTTTGAGGGCTCTAATCTCCTCCTTTGCTGCTGTCAGCTCTTTTTTTAGGTTGCATATTTCATTCTTCATTTCCTGCATCATTTACTGCATATGTATGTAATTACCTAAGTGTAATTACCTCCCGTCTTCCCAGCACTCTTTGTCATATAAACGCTTTGAAACTACTGACGGTCTTGGCCTCCACCACCTTCTTCCCCTAACTTGTTCCAACCGTCTACCACTCTGTTTGCGAAAGTGAATTTTCTTATATTTCTTCGGCATCTGTGTTAGCTAGTTGTATCTATGACCTCTTGTTCTTAACGTTCCAGGTCTCAAGAAATCTTCCCTATCGATTTTATCAATTCCTGTTACTATTTTGTATGTAGTGATCATATCACCTCTTTTTCTTCTGTCTTCTAGTTTTGGCATATTTAATGCCTCTAACCTCTCCTCGTAGCTCTTGCCCTTCAATTCTGGGAGCCACTTAGTAGCATGTCTTTGCACCTTTTCCAGTTTGTTGATGTGCTTCTTAAGATATGGGCACCACACAACTGCTGCATATTCTAGCTTTGGCCTAACAAAAGGTCGTGAACAATTTCTTTAGTATATCGCCATCCATGTATTTAAAAGCAATTCTGAAGTTAGAAAGCGTGGCATAGGCTCCTCGCACAATATTCTTTATGTGGTCCTCAGGTGATAGTTTTCTATCTAGAACCACCCCTAGATCTCTTTCTTTATCAGAATTCTTTAAAGATTTCTCACATAATATATAGGTTGTGTGGGGTCTATGTTCTCCTATTCCACATTCCATAACATGGCATTTATTAACATTAAATTCCATTTGCCAAGTGGCGCTCCATGTACTTATTTTGTCCAGGTCTTCTTGAAGGGCATGACAATCATCTAAGTTTCTTATCCTTCTAGTATCTTAGCATCATCAGCAAACATGTTCATATAATTCTTTATACCAACTGGTAGATCATTTATGTAGACAATAAACATCACTGGTGCAAGAACTGAACCCTGAGGTACTCCACTTGTGACATTTCTCCAGTCCGATACATTGCCTCTGATCACAGCCCTCATTTTTCTATCAGTCAGAAAATTTTTCATCCATGATAGAAGCTTACCTGTCACCCCTCCAATATTTTCCAGTTTCCAGAACAACCTCTTATGTGGAACTCTGTCGAAAGCCTTTTTTAGGTCCAGATAGATGCAATCAACCCAACCATCTCTTTCCTGTAATATCTCTGTGGCTCGATCATAGAAACTGAGTAAATTCGATACACAGGATCTTCCAGATCGAAAACCATACTGTCTGTCTGATATTATATCATTTCTCTCCAGGTGTTCTACCCATTTAGTTTTGATTAGTTTTTCCAATATTTTGACTATTACACTTGTCAATGATACAGGTCTATAATTAAGGGGTCTTCCCTGCTGCCACTTTTGTACATTGGAATTATGTTAGCCTTTTTCCACGCATCAGCTACAGCTCCTGTACACAGGGATGCCTGAAAAATCAGTTGAAGTGGAATGCTGAGCTCAGGTGCACATTCTCTCAGAAACCCATGGTGAAACTCCATCTGGACCAACTGCTTTGTTCTTACTTAGCTCCTTGAGCATTTTTTCCACTTCGTCTCTGGACGCCTCTATGTGCTCTATGTTGTTCTCTGGAATTCTTATTGTGTCTGGTTCCCTAAAGATTTCATTTTGTACAAACACACTTTGGAACTTTTCGTTTAGTGTTTCACACATTTCCTTTTCATCTTCCGTGAATCTATTTCCCATTTTCAACCTCTGAATATTATCCTTTACCTGCAATTTGTTGTTTATGAATTTATAGAATAGACCTGGTTCTGTTTACATTTGTCTGCAATACCTTTTTCAAAATTTCTTCTGCCTCTCTCCTCACTGCTGTGTAGTTGTTTCTCGCATCTTTGTATCGCTGGTATGTTTGGGGTGATGTGTTTGTGTGTGATGTGGAAGGCTAATAAAAAAGCATGGGTGACTAGGCTTATTTTTTCGGAGTGGGTGAATGAAGTGCTGTGCCCTGCCATAGAAAAATATCTGCAGGTGAAACATTTGCCACTCAAAGCCGTGCTTCTCCTCGACAATGCTCCTGCTCATCCTCCAGGCTTGGAAGATGATTTGTTGCCCAGATACAATAAATTCCTCACAGTTAAATTCCTTCCTCCTAACACCACTCCTCTAATTCAGCCTATGGACCAGAAAATCATAGCGAATTTTAAGAAACGTTATGAAAGGGCACTTTTCCGGAAATGTTTTGAAGTGACTGAAGCCACACAACTCACCCTCAAAGAGTTCTGGAAACACCATTTTAACATTTGTAGTGCTTTAAAACTCGTTGACAAAGCCTGGCAAGAAGTGACTCAAAGAACCCTGATCTCTGGCTGGAGAAAATTGTGGCCTGAAAGTGTGAGAGAACTAGACTTTGAGGGGTTTGAGCCTGGAAATGATGCGCCTACTGTTGAGGAAATAGTTACTCTAGGCCAGCAAATGGGCTTGGAATTGGATGGTGATGATGTGGAGGAGTTGGTGGAAGAAATACAACGAAGAACTGACCACCGAAAAACTCCAAGCCCTTCAACAGGAACAGCAAGACAACGCAGCGGATGATTCTACAGTGGAAGAGGAGGAGGCAGTAGCGAATGTCCCTTCTGCAGTAATTAAGAAGGTGTGTCAGATGTGGGAAGAGATTCAAATAATTGTTGAAAAGACTCACCCAGAGAAAGCTGTAGTAGGCCGTTGTCTTAATCTTTTCAATGACAATGTGATGCCTTACTACAGAGAGAGCTTGCGAAGAAGGGAAAAGCAAGCTTCCATGGACAGATTTGTGGTGAGGAAATCGAGCAGTGAGCCTCAACCAGGACCTAGTGGCACTCAGATAAAACGTCCCAGGGAGAGCACACCAGAAAGGGCCTCACTGCCTGATGTGATAATGGAAGGGGACTCCCCTTCCAAACAGTAACTCCTCTCCTCTCCTCACCATCTTCCATATGCCTACAGCATTCAACAGCAAGGTAAGTAATAACTTGAACATAGTTTTGTAGGTTTATTTAGATGAATTAGGTATAAAAATTTAGTTTGATGTGGGGTTTTTGGGGTAGTCAGGAACGGATTAATTCATTTCCCATTATTTCTTATGGGGAAATTAGCTTCGGAATACGAGCCGTCTCCAGGAACGCATTAAACTCTTAAACTGAGGTATGCCTGTAACTTTATCTGGTCACGATTTTGGCCGTATAAGGGTGTTTTCCGGATGTTCGAATCCCATATAATCGAGTGGTTACAGAATATATATAAATAATATTATATTACATATATAATATATATATATATAATATATATATATATATATATATATATATATATATATATATATATATATATATATATATATATATATATATATATATATATATATATATATAAATAAACACATAAAAGAAAAAGACAAGCCACCGACTGGAGGCAGAGAGCACTGCGCCGGTTTTGACTAATAAGGCACCGAGAGAGCACAAAAACTACACCAAAATACCAACCTCGACAACAAAAATCAAGGCCCCAGCATGAACACAACTCATGCCAAGACCCAAAAATAGCAGCCTGCAAGCCAGGAAGACCCCAGAACACCAGAAGGCAGTACCGGGTCACACACGAGTTAAGTAAAAGCCTCCTGATCCCCCAAAGGGGGCCCAAGAGGAAGAAACCTCCGGAACAAAACCAAAGAACCCAAAGGAACCTGGAATCTAACTCGGGGAGCCCAAACCATCACATTTGCTGGAGGAAATACACCACAGAAAGGGCAGAGCACAGCACCCAGACAAAACCCCCCAGTGAAACGGCCAAATCGGATCGAAAACTGAGGGACACAGTGTGGGAGCAGGCATAAACAGACAGGGACACTGAGCCCAAACTCCAGGGCCCAGACCCAAACAGACAGAAACTGCAAAAACTCACAGCCCTGGGAACCCGCAACAGAGGCCCTGGGGCAAAGCTGTCCTCAACGCACCTCTTCACTTAAAGAAAAAGAAGAGTCCAGGGGAAAGGCAGTAAAGAAAGGGCCGCTGGTAAGACCCAGAAGCCTCAGCAGGAGGAACAGGTTTGAAAACCTCTGTCCCCAACCCGAACGGGGCAGCCCTGAAGCCCCCCCGAGTCTCG
>NW_027190838.1:12500-25000 GCF_040958095.1 Procambarus clarkii
CGAAAGACTGCAAGGCCACGTCGCCCAGATAGCAGCGAGAGCAGCGAAGCCACGAACGCCACAGGCATGAGGGAAGAACACAGGCAGCTTAGCCGCAAGAACACGGCTGACCACCTGGGACACCATCACCCGCGAACCGGGAAGAACAGAACCGGATCAACGCAAAACGCGCTCCGGACCCAAACGCCGTGGCACGCAAACAACAGCGGAGGGCCGCCACTGAACACACAAACGACACCCCCGGCCCGACCAACGAAGCACCAACAAACCCTGGACCCCTCCAGAATGCAGCAGCCCCACCCCGCGCCAGAAAAGATGGAGACTGCTGCCATCAAATAACCAAAACGCTAAAACCGAAGGAGCAAGAAAACTCAGCGAACCGACCCCCAGAGGCAAAGGCCCAAAGGAAAGAGCCGACGAAAAAAACACACCGGAACCGAAGGGGCACTACCAACCGAGGAGAAGACAGAGCACGCTGACCAGAGACCAGGATGGTGCAAGCGGCGCACGAACAGGCCGGAGGTGAAACGACGCACAAGACAGCTGACTAACGGTGCAGAAGCAACACCAAGACCGAAAGCAAGCTGAAGCGGCTCCGCCTGCGCCGCACGAAAAGAGGCGACAGTATGTGGCAAGACGACGGCCCCCAACCCCCACTAGAAAACCAAGCCGAGAGTAAACCAAGCCAACAGGAGTAACCACCTAAGAAGGGACAGGAAAAGGAAGGACCGCCAAAATACCCCATACTGCCGCCAAGAGAAGCACGCAGGTGGGACACCTACCACGAAGCCACCCGACCACCAACCGGAGGCAAGACCACAAGGCAGAACATAAGCAGCCCTGACAAGGCCCCCCCGAGCCCAGGAAAAAGGCGGAGCCGCGAGAAGATCTCGGGCGCGACCACCGAAACCCAGGCGGCACAAGGAGATGGAACGTCTGCCGAACAGAAAAACTCCCCAAAGCATGCAAGCCCACCAGGAGTTCAGAAACGACGGGTCCGACGCGAGACATCGCAAGAACCCCCCCCCCCCCAAAAAAAAAAAAAAAACCGGCAGGGCAGGAAAACCAAAGAAGGCGGAAGGGTCGCCGCCAGAACAGGACCCGAACCAAGGGGCACAAACAACTGCAATAGACCGAGACAAATAAGCACATCACAGGACACAGGCTGACCAACGCCTAAGAAGACACGCAGAACATCCCTGCTGCAGAGGAGGCAGGAAGAAAGAGCAGAAGCACAAAAAAGCCCAGGAGAACAACCAGGGGTGGACAATCAGGCAGGGACAAAAACCGCACGCAATCCCCAGGCACAAAACGGCAGCAAAGTGCCACTCCACAACCGGACACAGGAACAAGGACACGCCACCGTGAAACACGGTACCAATGCACACGTGCAGCAGCAGCAGCAACTTGTAAATAGCAACTCCCCTCTGCAAAGGCAGAGAACGGAGCAGGCAGACCCCAGACAGGGCCAACGGAGACACTACAAAAACCTTGCAGGCCCAGAAACCTGCACCGGCGACCGACGGCGGAGAAACCCCGCTCGATACCTGCTGGATGAGGTACTGGGAGCTTTGTTACACCTGAAGCCCGGTCCAAGGCTAGGCCAGACCGGCCAGAGGATGGCCCACCAGGCAGCTGCTAGGAGCAGTCTACCGGCCCACATACCCCCACAACCAGGACGGGCCGGAACTGCCATACGAAAACAGGCCAGTGCGCCCCGGAAATCCACGGACGAACCAGCAAGAAGGCTTATGCTCGCAAGTAGGACGTGTAACAAGCACAGACCACTGATGGTAATACAGTGTCCCCCAAAAGTGCCAATAGCACCACTGCACTCCACTGGTACTATCCCGCAAGTTCCACCAGATAGGCGGGACCCAAGAGCCAGAGCTCAAATCCTGCAAGCACAGCCAGGAGCCTCACCAGGTGAGTACAGAACCAACCCTACAACCCCCACACCTCACAACATTAAAAAGGGAGGGTCCCCTGAATGACACCAGCATGGGTTGGACATGCACATGAGGGGGGACAGGAAGGGGTGATAAGGGACAGTCACTGGTGTGCGAACGGTCTCAGTCGTACAAAATATACCTAAATAAAGACAGGTATAGAAACACCGCCGCATCCAGCGCCCGGCCAAAAGACGCCAGACTGCAGTAACTCACCTGGCGAATGGTGGCACGAACTTGACACGACTCAACCGTGCCCAGAAGAACTTGAGAGCACCGCCAGGTGAAGACGCCAGAGCCGGACCCTGCCGGACCCGTAGGAGAACAGGGAGAGGCGAAGGAGGCGGTCCACACCCATGACAGGGAAAACCGCGGTGTCCTCCCCACAACAGGGAACCAGGACACCCCCGGCGCGAAGGGGCACATACCGCAGCCAGGGAGAAGAACGAGAGGCGAAGCACTGTAGCAAAAAAAAGGGGCGCAAAACCCCAGCACTGAAACACCGCCCAGACCAAAACAAACTCCACGGCGCATGCGCATAACACGCTGGCCGAACCGCACACCCTCCCTGCGGGAAGGCGCCAGCCAGGACTACTGCACGAGAAAAAGAAGCCAAAAGAGGAAGCAGGAACAAGAAAACCGGCCAAAGAAGCAAAGAGCCCAAAAAGGAATCCAACCGGGCGACAAGCAGCCCAACCGGGCGACAAGCAGCCCAACCGGGCGACAAGCAGCCCAACCGGGCGACAAGCAGCCCAACCGGGCGACAAGCAGCCCAACCGGGCGACAAGCAGCCCAACCGGGCGACAAGCAGCCCAACCGGGCGACAAGCAGCCCAACCGGGCGACAAGCAGCCCAACAGGGCGACAAGTAGCCCAACAGGGCGACAAGTACGAGGAGCCGACAGACGTTCCAATAATGCGGGAAGTAGCGAAAAACCTTCCCGTACCCTCGAGAACACAGAAGCCAACACTAGTCCCGAAGGCACACGAAGGCGCAGGCGCACCCGAGATCAGAAGTCACGCAGAACCCCACCGAACGGGGAAACATGACAAAAACACCGTCCCAAAAAGGGGGGGAGAGGAAACATCCACCCACAGGACGGAACCAACCGACTCAAAGGCCAAGGAACCGAGCCCGGGGAGGGGCCGACGTCCAACAGCACGTACGGCGAGTGGGGAGGAAAGACCCCACTCCGCGTAACCACAAGCCCCGCCTAGAGGGGGATAAAAACCCCCACGGGGTCTAACGGGGCCAAGGCCCCCCCAAGTCAGCCCCTCCCCAGCCCCGGGAACCTACACGACAGGCCCCGGGGCCGAGCCGTGCCCCCAAAGCCCCGGCCGTACCAGAAAACCGGGGCAGCCGTGAAAACACTAAGGAAGGGAGCCCACTGGCAGACTCATACAACACGGCTGGAGGAACAGGCCCAAATGCCCCCGTCACTACCCCGGAAGGGGAATTCCCCGAGACTGCCCGAGTCTCAACACCACCAAAAACCCCGCCCCGAACCTACAGACCGTAAGGAACCGGATGCAGGCAGGGTGAACCAGGGGAAAAGACAAGGGGGCGTGGATGGAACCGAAGCAGCCAACACCCCCAAGTCCCAAAACGAACTACAACGGGGCAGCCCCGGGGCTCCCGGGGAGGAAACCACGAGAACGTTGCCACCACCAAGGCTCAAGTGCAACGCCCCTGCTGCCCGCACCCGCTGTGTTAGCACAACTGGGTAACCGAGCCACAACGAGCAACCAAACTCGCAGGACTCCGGGTCGAAGGTGTCACCGACCCCACAGGCAGCAGACGGAGGCAAAACAGAGAGTCACCCAGAGACAAAAGGTGAGAGCAACCCTCAAACTCGCTGGAAGCGAGGGGGGGGCTCTGGGGTCACATCCATCGGACCCGCGCGCCCCCAGGGGTTTCCCAGGGTCCCGAGCGTTTACTTTAAGAGGACTCGCGCTCAGGTAGTCCCAGGCAGGGTACTGCTAACCGGCACCCAAAGCTACCAAACAACTTTCTAAGAGCTGAACCCCCGGGACGTGTACACTCACGGGGACCTAGCAGGGGGCACCACCAGAAAATACTCAGAACACAAGGGACACAAGGGGCAAGAACGAAGGCAGACCCCCCCCACCAGGTAAATAAACAAAAGAAAAAGAAAACCCCGCAAGAGGACAGCGTACCCAAGCGGAACAGAGCCGGCCGCTATGATTGGTAAAGACAAGCTGCACAGTACCCCGCGCCCCACCAGTGCAAACACTGCCCCTTACTCTAAGGCGAACAAGGGAGACAGAACCCCCGAGCACACAAAGAGCGGCCGAAAACCAAGCAGTAAACGGCCAAGCAGGGGCAGGACCCAAGGAACTTGTGGAAGGTGGCCCCAAGCCCCAAGGGCAGTACTTACAGGGCACCTAGGGAAGGGAACCCTAGGCGCATGCAGCCCGAGTACTGAAGAATCACTCCCGGCTCACGCACCACCTAGAAAACAGACACCACACTCTAGGTACAGTGCTGAAACAACCACTGGAGCCGGAGCACATAACCATTGCCTATAGCATCAGCCTCAGAACTGGTGGGTGGATAGCCGGCGTGGGAGGTCTGGGGCTCCCCCTTCCCCCTCCTGGGGAGGGGGGAGCTGCGCAGACAGCGGCGCGGTGACGTATGACGTCATACTAGTTTCCTTGTTTTCTGTTGAAGAGTTCTATCCACTAGTTCGGCTTAGGTAGCAATTTTCACCAGAATAGGGGTTTGTTTTGGAATGCTTACCTTTCTGGATGCTTGACCCGGTCGATGGCAGACATAGAATGCTTCCAACCACACGGGGGTTTCTATAGGCCATTGCTCCCCTTGCCTCTCTGCGGGGGCCAGGTTCTGGCTCGTGGTCCCCGGTAGGCCCTAGAACTCCATACACATGACTGATGCCAAAGTCTGACATTAGCATATCAGCCGGTAAAGCTCCGGGGAGCCGACGGGGCTCCCCCCAGAAAGACCTGGACAAAATAAGTATATGGAGCACCACTTGGCAAATGGAATTTAATGTTAATAAATGTCATGTTATGGAATGTGGAATAGGAGAACATAGACCCCACACAACCTATATATTATGTGAGAAATCTTTAAAGAATTCTGATAAAGAAAGAGATCTAGGAGTGGTTCTAGATAGAAAACTATCACCTGAGGACCACATAAAGAATATTGTGCAAGGAGCCTATGCTATGCTTTCTAACTTCAGAATTGCATTTAAATACATGGATGGTGATATACTAAAGAAATTGTTCATGACTTTTGTTAGGCCAAAGCTAGAATATGCAGCTGTTGTGTGGTGCCCATATCTTAAGAAGCACATCAACAAACTGGAAAAGGTGCAAAGACATGCTACTAAGTGGCTCCCAGAACTGAAGGGCAAGAGCTACGAGGAGAGGTTAGAAGCATTAAATATGCCAAAACTAGAAGACAGAAGAAAAAGAGGTGATATGATCACTACATACAAAATAGTAACAGGAATTGACAAAATCGACAGGGAAGACTTCCTGAGACCTGGAACTTCAAGAACAAGAGGTCATAGATTTAAACTAGCTAAACACAGATGCCGAAGAAATATAAGAAAATTCACCTTCGCAAATAGAGTGGTAGACGGTTGGAACAAGTTAAGTGAGAAGGTGGTGGAGGCCAAGACCGTCAGTAGTTTCAAAGCGTTATATGACAAAGAGTGCTGGGAAGACGGGACACCACGAGCGTAGCTCTCATCCTGTAACTACACTTAGGTAATTACACTTAGGTAATTACTCAGTACTTTGGAGGTGCGTAATAGTCAACGAAGTAGTCCATGGTACACAGCGCGACTTTGCTCTCCTTGCACCAGCTACAGATAGATTTTTGTTTCCTGTTTCATCGTTCTGTGTGCTTGCAAATAACGCACTCGCGTGCACCCTTGGCTTTAGTACTTGTAGGTGGTATGTAGCCAAGCTTGTAAAGCATAAGGTAGTATTGAAACGATTATAGGAAAAGCTCAATTTGTAAGATAGTCTTGAAAAGATCGCTTTGTAAGGTCCCACACAGGAAGAGATTCAGCTAGCCTCAAAGAGTGTCCATCAGTCAGGAAAAGATTCAGGTATTCTTAAAAATATCAATGAACACCACCACCATGGAAGCCGCTAACACTGTTCATCTATGCTACTTGTATCAGATGCATCATCACTGAACGCAGAAAACGATTCATCTATGTATCATCTATATACATTAGAGATGGCAAGGGTGGGGCTCAGAGCTACACCTGGATACGCTCGCTGTATCATCCTCATAGGTGCTGTATCACAGGCATCCGACCGTTGTGTTAAGCCCTTATTGCGCCTAGCTTCACCAATGTTATGACCCTTATGTTCTTCAAACAATAGGGTCTGAATTGCACTGACTGAGTACAGTCTTTCAACACCGTGTGGGACAGGTGTTTGAGAGCCAGAGGCATGTGTGCTACAAATGGTTGCTCACGCACTACTAACCCAGCCAGCAGCCCTTGTCTTTCATATTCGTTATAGCAAAAGGTTCGTTCAGTGTTTGTTGGGTAGGCTGCTCCATTATGACAATCTTTCTTTGTTTCAAATGTGTTCCATTTGTTTTGTATTTATCACTTACGTCTCAATAATGGAGCAGCCTACCCGAACGAACGAAACACTGAACGAACCTTTATGACATTTGTCCATTTTTCAAATTGTTTCAACAGTTCATTTATTTTTCGTTTTTTTTTTTTTTTTTTTTTTAAGAAACATGGAGCAGTCGACCTGTAGACCACCGAACGAACAATTTTGACATTTGTACTGGTTTTCAAAATTCTTCATATTTTTTATTATTTACGTTTTTTGTATGTAAGAAACATGGAGCAGCCTACTTGCCGACCACCGAACGAACCTTTTGCTATAAGACAAATGAAAAATAAATATTGAACACATTTGAAGAAAGGAAAATGTCATAATGGTTTATTCAGTGTATGTAAGGTAGGCTTCTCCATTATTGAGACGTAAATGACAAATAAAAAACAAATGGAACACATTTGAAACAAAGAAAGATTGTTATAATGGAGCAGCCTACCTGCCGAACACCGAACGAACTTTTTTGACATTTGTTGTATATCAGATATTTCATTTCTTGTTTCCTACAAAAACGTCAATGCTTTGCAACATCTCAGCAGTCACCCTTTTATATCCCAGCATCATTAGCATCTTTAAACAAGAACAACATAATTTATGTGCATCGTCGGAGGCGTCTAAGAATGTGCAAGAAGCAGCGCCACCCCACCATGTGGTGTTGACGTTACTCAAACCAGCGTTCGTCATACGGGACGATTCGACGCCGATCGGGCCGTTCGTTACCCAAAATATTCGTCTTTTGGGGCAATCGTTATGCGAGGTACCACTGTATATATATATATATAATGGGCACGCGCCTAGATCCAGAATCCCTTCGTGTAGCAGTGGCCCTCCACCTTGGTGCCCCAATTCACACTGAATACAAGTGTATTTGCAACAGGGTAGAAGCAGACCAATACGGACTGCATGGGTTGCATTGCGGAAGCACAAAGGGCTGGCATGCAAGACACAACGAGGTCAATGACATCATCAAGAGAAGCCTCGTCTCAGCTAGGTGCCCAGCGGAGAGAGAACCTCGCATCCTAGGGGTCCAAAACCCAGATTTCCCCGCACTTCGCCCTGATGGCATCACCATATACTCATGGAAGGAGGGTAGACAGTTGGTGTGGGACTACACATGTGTATCCACGACACCTATGTACACTTCGGAGCTGATCAAGCAGGTGGGGCGGCCAACCACAGGGAAACAGCAAAATCACTCAAGTACAGGCGACTGGAAGGTCAATACCTCTTTGTTCCCATAGCGTCTGAGACGCATGGCCCCTGGGGCAAGAGTGCCTTGGGATTTCTCAAGGAATTGGGTTCCAAGCTCATTGACGTCACCAGACACCCAAGGGCTTCCAGTTTTTTGTTTCAGCGCCTCAGTGTGGCGATCCAGAGGGGAAATGCTTGCTGCGTCTTCGGTTCCTGTCCGGAAGCGGAGGAGCTTCAAGAGATCCATAACCTTTAGGCATTTGTCTTGTATGTTTTGTAACCTTTAAATACACAATAAAGCCAAAAAGAAAAAAAAAAAAAAAAAAAAAAAAAAAAAAAAAAAAAAAAAAAAAAAAAAAAAAGGAAGGGGGTGGTAGGAGAAACACAGAAACTGTATTGGAGGGGACCTACATTCCCTCCAATGCATTATGTGTGGTTTCCTCTGAGGCTATGGGTCCCCCTTCTTCCAGCCAGAGGTGGTACTCCCTTCCCTTTATATAATTTTTTTTTTTTTTTTTTTTTTTTTGCTTTATTGTGTATTGTTATACACTGTTATACACCTCAACCAGTGCGGCCTCACAGTGCTGCGCCATTAGTGAAATATTTTTTTATATAACTTTCTTAGTTTTCATAGTAACTTTGAACATTTTTGGCCAAGAATATGTCTGGTAGCAGCATCAATCGTTCTGGAAGTGTTAAGAGGAAGAAGATTGTCCAAGCAATTAAAGACAAGTTACGTGTTGTTCAACCAGTGAGGCGTCACAGGCAGCCAAGCGCCTTCAACAAGTGAGGCGCTACAGGCAAGCCAAGCGCCTTCAACAAGTGAGGCGTCTACCATCAGGGTAGACGCTATCAAATCTCCAGAAGAAAGTCGCCACTGTGAGGTGTGAAGAACCCTTGCAGACAATACCTTCACCTGGTGTCAGTGTCATTTACTGAACCTGTTAAATTTGGTTCTATGTAACTCCACGTGACCGGCCAGTGAAGCGCGTCAGTATCTAGGATAGGCTAGACCGGAGCCTAGGACGCGACCTTTGGCAAGTCTTAACTTACACAGTGCCCATATTAGCTAAGTACCTTGATCCTTGTTTGATGCATCAGATAGGGGGTGGGTTTATAGCTGGGTAGCTTGTCGTGACGACGTATGACAACTAAAACCCACAGGTTATTATTTTCCTGATGTTTAATCACGTTTTCTTGAATATAGATTCCTAGTAGTTTAATTTGTTACTACTGAAACTAATTTGATTTACAGCGTGGGTGAAGAATTCTCCGAGCTGTCATTTCTCATGTTAATCACCTCCCAGTGTTCCATGACGAGTCCAGGGGAATCAGAAGATGAGTCGTAACTAACGTCTAAGGAATCGTCATTAAGCTAAGATTTCTTTGTATTCCTTGATTATTATCTGTACTCTTTTACATGCAGAACCCTGTTCATTGGATTAACATGTGTTTATTATAATTATTATTATACATATTCATAATCTATGTTCCCATTAATGATAACGATGATGATTTCATAAATATTCATAGGATTAATTATTATACATTGGACTGGTGAACGAACCACACTAGTTCCTGGACGTACTGAGTTCCAGTAATACCCCCCCAATGTAGGTGTTTGAGGCTTTGATTCACTTAATTATACAGCCCATTAATTATTTCAATGATCATATTCTCTAGTATTTTATCCATAGTTACTGGTTCATCTAGAATCTTCTAATGATCATATTTTCTCAGTTTCCCTCTTTTACTATAAAAGTGGGTGGTCCTTCGTAATTGAATTTACTATATCAATATTTAACCTTTAAACTACGCAACGCGCCTGCAGGCTCACGTCTGGTTTGCGCAACGTGCCTCCGGGTATTTGTATTTTTCACGTTCCATTCAAAACTCCCGCGACTACATGGGGTTCACATCAGCTTCCTCAGGGCTCTTGTAAACAGACGCCATCTTTAAAAAAAATCGTGGTCCACATTCCCGGGTGTGGGAGCCTCAGTAGTGTGTGAGCAACCAAGGCTGGCGCTCGCAGCATGAGCGCACAGCACTGCTGTTCAGCATGTGACCACAGCATCGCCTAATAATGTCAAAATATATATATAACTTGTATTATTTAGCTATGATAGTGTTATATTAGAGCCTGAGTGTGATAATGACTGGGTATAATGTTCAAATATCAGTGATTCAATGCTGTTCACGATGTTCACAGCGCTAGCCACAGCACCACAACATTATTTTGTTCATCTAGGAATCTTCAAATGATTTCTTAGGTTCCTTTTCAAAATATACGTGTGGTCAATTATTCATTTACAGGAATTAGTGACCAGGATTGTGATAATAGCAGGATTGTGGTTATAATTAGCGTTGTGCGTAGTATTGTGGAAGGAGGAATTTTGATGAGGGAGGGAGGGCGAGAATTGAGGTAACCTAATCGTGTGTGTGGCTGCCACTCTTGTTTTGCTCACCATACTAGCTTAGTGGTTCGCTATGGGCAACACATATGTACATGGGTATATATAGTGTGTATATAGTGTAAGAACAGCAACAGGAGAATGTTGAGAGGAGCTATTTTGGTGAGGGAGGTGACGTAATCGTAGCGTCGTCTGCTGTGTGATTTTTCATGCAGTGTATTGTGGCCACTGTATTGTTTGGTCACAATACCGGCTTACTTGCATAGTTCTGGTAAATAAAACATGTAGATAGGTATATAGAACATGTGTAATAAGAACTATAACAATATGGTGGGATAAGCAATGTTGGCGAGTAAGATGTTGGAGTGAGGGAGACTGGCTGCTCTCACTCGAGGTGTTCTGAATGTGTTCATGGCCAAATGCTCCTATTGGCCCATACGAGGCAGCTGCTATTGGCCCATACGGGAAAGCTACTATTGGCCCATACGAGGCAGCTGATATTGGCCCATACGAGGCAGCTGCTATTGGCCCATACGGGGCAGCTGCTATTGGCCCATACGGGGCAGCTGATATTGGCCCATACGAGGCAGCTGATATTGGCCCATACGAGGCAGCTGCTATTGGCCCATACGAGGCAGCTGCTATTGGCCCATACGAGGCAGCTGATATTGGCCCATACGAGGCAGCTTATATTGGCCCATACGAGGCAGCTGATATTGGCCCATACGAGGCAGCTGATATTGGCCCATACGAGGCAGCTGCTATTGGACCATACGGGGCAGCTGTTATTGGCCCATATACGGCAGCTGCTATTGGCCCATACGAGGCAGCTGCTATTGGCCCATACGAGGCAGCTGCTGTTGGCCCATACGAAGCAGCTGCTACGCGGTGTTCTGAATGTGTTGATGGTGAATGTATATAGTGTGTGACAGTGTATAGTGTGTAAATAGATTGTATATATACACAAATTAGCATGATACATAGTAAATGTGTGCTGCATATGTGTACACAAGTTTCATGCACGTAACACAGTGTCTACGGACAGTACAGATGTTGTACTGCGATATTATAGTGTACGTGTTCATTATACATTGGATTGGCACACAATAACAATGAAAATGTATTTGGAAAGGTGCGCAAAAAATGAACGAAAATATATTTGCGGCAACTCGCGCGGCCCGCCCCGAGCGCCCCACCGCCCCCGAGAGCTTATGGCACGGGCGCACGGGGAATGATGACGTTACGCCCCAACTTCCGGACCCCATAGCAGCCAAAGTAAGTACAATTTCGACTTTTTTTTTACATACCCATACTGAGGGAAGGGTTTTTGACACTTTAAAAAGAAAAAAGAATTTTTTCCAGAGAATTTATTTCCTGCGCACTGCGGGGGTGTCACATTTGGAGGCAACGCAGTTAAGGGGTTAAATAATTAGAGTCAAGCCCCAAATGTCCCACAATGATATTATTACAGATGACCCCTGACTGTGATAAAACTGACCAGGGTTCTGATAATAGCAGGATTGTGGTGATATTTGGCGCTGTGCGCCATGGAGGGAGGAGTAATGCTGTGGGAGGGAGGATGGTGGCGTTGTCTTTTGAGTCTGTGTGGCCACCTTTTATTGACTGCACTCACCATACCAGCTTAGTGGTTTGCTATGGTGAACACAAATGTAGATACAGTGGTACCTCGGAATGCGAGTGTCCCTGTATGCGAGTTTTTCGGAAGACGAGCAGGATTTACTCCAAAAATATGTCTCGGAAGGCGAGGGTTACCTCGGGACACGAGTTTGTTGATACGTGTACAGGCCGACTGGCGCGTGGTGGCATGGCGATCGCGCCTCAGTTTACCAGTGTCTCGTGTCCAGTGACTATCCCACCTGAATTCTTCACAAGGATTTACAGTTTTTTATCGTTTTTTTGGCCATTTGAGCATAAAAGTTGTCATTATATATCTTGCCATGGGTCTCAAGAAAGCCATTGGTAAGGTTCAACCTAAGGAAATAGCTGTGAGTAGAGGCAGTAGAGGATGTCCCTTCTTGATTAGGAAAATGTGTGAAGTATGGGAAGAACTGCAAAGTTTTGTTGAAAAAACTCACCCAGATAAAGCTGTAGCAGGCCGTTGCATTGACCTTTTAAATGATAATGTGATGTCTTACTACAGACAAGTGTTAAAATGTACGGAAAAACAAGTGTCATTAGACAAATTCTTAGTAAAACAAGCAAGTCCTAGTGGTATGCAGGCAAAATGTGCCAGAGTGTGCATACCAATGAAGTCCTCACTGCCTGATGTAATAATGGAAGGGGACTTC
>NW_027190839.1:0-25000 GCF_040958095.1 Procambarus clarkii
CAGCATGTGGTATTCCCAAGGGGAGTATGTGGTATTCCAAAGGGGAGTATGTGGTATTCCCAAGGGGAGTATGTGGTATTCCCAAGGGGAGTATGTGGTATTCCCAAGGGGAGTATGTGGTATTCCCAAGGGCAGTATGTGGTATTCCCAAGGGCAGTATGTGGTATTCCCAAGGGCAATATGTGGTATTCCCAAGGGCAGTATGTGGTATTCCCAAGGGCAGTATGTGGTATTCCCAAGGGCAGTATGTGGTATTCCCAAGGGCAGTATGTGGTATTCCCAGGGGCAGCATGTGGTATTCCCAAGGGCAGTACTGTATGTGGTATTCCTAAAGGCAGTATTGTATAAACTATTCACAAGGGCCGCATGTGCTATTCCCATGGGCAGTACATTGTCTTCCTAAGGTTGTTACCGTGTACAGTATTTCCAAAGACAGTTCATAGTCTTCCCAAGGGTGGTACACGGTCTTCCCAAGCGCAAGTATGTGGTCTTCCAGAGGGCATAAAATGCCTTAGACCATGTCTTGGTGTAGTTGTCTAAATCGTTTGCTTGGGAGTACAGTACCCAGAACATAAATACAAATCCTCCTTGCAATTCCTACTGATTTTCTCATTGATACATGATGTTAATGTGATTTCTTTGTGCATTATTAATGTTATTATTATTGCCTGGTATCTGGACCATATATATTTCCTATTAGAAAATAGGCATATTTTTAATTTTCATTAAAGTCATTTATTTCACTTTTATGTTATATATAGTTTTAATGGTGCCACGAGAAAAAGCCAGTTATTTTCTTACTATAGATGTACAGTAAACAAAAATGCAAAAATACCTTTGTTATTTTTTAACCCCATACTGGCATAAGGTTAAAATGGCATCAAAGTGCTATTTTTTAATGTCTGCAGACTGTGTTGAATATACGTGTCCATTTAGTTTAGGGGTCATTCCATCTCAAATCACCAAAAAGTCACCTATGGCTCCCACTCGACCCTCTCCAAATGCCATGAAATATTGTAGTAAGATAGCCCTAGACCCCAAATGACACTTTGCAAAATATTAGAGCTCGATCTGCTTTGGTTCTTAAATAACAGGTCAATATTCAATGGGCTCTTGTCCCGTTAATGCGTAAGTACAGTACCACAAAAATTACCAACTTTGACCCTTTGTTAATCGCTTCTGTTGTCTGTAGGAGTGTGAAATTTGACATACCAAGACAACTTTGGTGTAGAATAACGTAGTGTAATCAAAAAAGCAGTATGGGTGGCCATTCAGCTATCCATCCATGCTAAAGTCACTGCCAAATTTTGTCACAAGAAATTTTAACCCCAATTTGGGAGACCACTTACTCATCAGCAAAAGGTCTAAACGCCATGATCTTTTGCAACGATGTATAACAAGCACAATATTATGCAGTAATGCAATAGCAACTCTGTTCTATCCATATGTCCAAGGTGGCCCACTTGAAAGTTGGCCAAAAAAAATGTCTGTGTCATTCCCAATTTGGTTTTGAATGACACCATTGGATAGAGCAAATTTTTCTGTATAAGAGTAACTTTTATTTATGTTGGGATCTGAATTCCTAGTTCAGCCAGAGGACTCTGAAAATGATACCTTGGTGCAATACCGAAAAAATGAAATTATGATTCTCCATCTTCTTTGTGCACTGATCATGACTTTTTTTCTTTCCATTCTTTCCGGGACACATTCGACTAAATTCTTCACCCTCAAAAAACTGTACTACCCTTTCCTTCACTTCCTCAGGAACTGACTTGCCCTGCATTTTCTTCGGAATTGCTAGTATTCCCTGTTATTCTTTCAGCTTCCTAGCTTCACGAACCATGTATTCTGAAACTTTGAATTGCTCCATTGTCTTTTTGATAGACTAGCTTTGTGGCACGAGGGTTAGGGTTTGTATTTTTTCTTGGCGCTTTGCTACCTGGAATTTTAGCTTCATTTCTTCAATGAGTTTATTGAAGTCTTGGCAATTTGTGCAATGTTGGCTAGAACTTGGTACCAACAGGTTTTGGCTATCAATATTTCCAATTGCAGCAATCTGCTCGGCAATTATTTCCTGTGCTTGGCTAATCTTACTCTTTGCATAACCATGCTTATCCCTTGCATTAACTGGTTGATATTTAATAGGTGAGATGCCTAATACTGATAAACTTGTGTTTACACTTTCACAGATTTCCATATTATCAGCAGGGCCATCAGATTCAGTAGAGCTGGACTCACTTACCTGCTTACTGTCGAATTCCTTTCTGCATGATGTGCACAACTTTTGGCCAGGCTTAATACTGACTTTCAGCATATCTGACATTTTCTCTGCAGTAGCTACTGTGATTGGTCGCAAATCTTTTCGCTTTAGATGGCATTTCTTCTTGAAGGGATCACAGCAAGTTTTTTGCAAAAATTCAAATTTTGTCAACAGCAAAGCTTCATGACGGAGGCATACTTGAGATTCTCCATCCAAGTTCAGTTCACTTTGCTTTGCTATCAGTTTTTGATCTTCTGCATTACACTGTTTTAGAAACTTCAAGACTTTGTTGGGAGTGTAGGTTGTCGAGTGACATTCAGAAGTCACGCTCATGGCTAGCAATAGTACATGGCAATAACAATGGAATCCTGATTCATGACGTATCTGTAATCGAATTCAAATCAAATTATTTAACTGAATAACGTAATTTCAAGTGAGACTGTAATACATTAATATTAATATTGCTTTTTATTTATTTGTATATTTATTGCAAGTAAATACACAAATAAGTAAACAGCAATGTTTGACCTGCTGACACGATACTACAAAGATGTAAAGATAAATATAGAACAGGAACCTAAAATAGCACCGATTGTTTAATAATAATTCTGAATTCCACTCAAAAATTTTCTACCCAATAAAGCTTAAAATTTTTCCAATCAGTTTGGATATCAATTTGCTAGCAGTCATGATCAGTGCACAAAGAAGATGGAGAATCATAATTTCATTTTTTTCGATATCACACCAAGGTGTGATATCATTTTCAGTCCTCTGGCTGAACTAGGAATTCAGATCTCAACCTAAATAAAATTTACTCTTGTACAGAAAAATCTGCTCTATCCAATGGTGTCATTCAAAACCAAATTGGGAATGACGCATATTGAGATATTTTGCCTTGAAAGTTGGCTAGTTTTGCACAAAAAAATTTTTTGGCCAACTTTCAAGTGGGCCACCTCTGGACATACGGATACAACAGAGTTGCTATTGCATCACTGCATAATATTGTGCTTGTTATACATCGTTGCAAAAGATCATGGGGTTTAGACCTTTTGGTGATGAGTAAGTGGTCTCTAAATTGGGGTCCAAATTTCTCACGGCAAAATTTGGCAGTGATTTTAGCATGGATTGGTAGCTGAATGGCTACCCAAACTACATTTTTTATTACACTGCTGTATTCCGCACCAAAAGTTGTTCTGGTACTGTATGCCAAATTTCACACCTTTGGAGACTAGACGTGATTTGATAAAGGGTCAAAGTTGGCCCTTTTTACAATATGTATGCATTAATGGGATGAGAGCCCATTGAACATGGACCTATTTTTTAAGAACCAAAGCATATTGAGCTCTAATATTTTGCACAATTTCATTTGGGGGTCTAGGGGTACTTTATTACAAAATTTCATTAGATTTAGAAAGGGTCGAGTGATGAGGCCTTTGGTAAATTCACATGGAATGACCCCTAGTTCATTTATTATTCACCCCATGCCCAACCTACGGGCAGTAGTAGAAAATGTTAGAGGCATATAATGAGTTGAGTTCAGGAACTTAACCTCAAAATTCATTTAGCTAAGCAAGTTGAATTAATTATTGTACATTACAAAAGATTTTCTAAGCATCTAGACAAGTGTTGGATATACTGTACTTATGAATGTATTCGTAAGACATGTGTTGGATTTTGCAGCCAGATGGTTACACATTGTACCAGTACTGTATCTTCTTGAGGTTATCTTGAGATGATTTCGGGGCTTTAGTGTCCCCGCGGCCTGGTCCTTGACCAGGCCTCCACCCCCCAGGAAGCAGCCCGTGACAGCTGACTAACACCCAGGTACCTATTTTACTGCTAGGTAACAGGGGCATAGGGTGAAAGAAACTCTGCCCATTGTTTCTCGCCGGCGCCTGGGATCGAACCCAGGACCACAGGACCACAAGTCCAGCGTGCTGTCAGCTCGGCCGACCGGCTCTAAGCCGGTTTGTAAAACAAAAGTTAAAAAAAATAATTGTATAGTATTATAAATGCAGCTCTGGAACTAAAAACCATTAGGAATTTCCACCTGCAATGGATGACAACGGCTCCACAAACTCCCTATTGTGATCTGGGAGAACATTAATATTACATTCAGAGAATGTTATAAACTACAATTTGCATTTAGGAGCAATACAAATTAACAAGTACAGTACAATACTGTTGGAACTTTTCAAACACTTAAGGATTTGTCTTGCCATAAAGTACTGTATATAATTTTTTAGATGTAATAATAATATTGGTAGCCTAATAATTTGTACTGTATTGTATAAAGGATTAATATATTTTTAAATGCTGCTTGGCTCAAATCTGTAACATAGTGAACACCAAGCCTGGGTGGCTCATGTCTTCACGATTTGAGCCTAGTACAGTACTCACTCGCCACAACTATCTCAGTGCAGAGTATACTGATCTTAAGAAGCACATTAACAAACTGGAAAAGGTGCAAAGACTTGCCATTAAGTGGCTCCCAGAACTGAAGGACAAAAGCTACGAGGAAAGGTTAGAGGCATTAAACATGCAAAAACTAGAAAATAGACGAAAAAGAGGCGATATGATCACTAAGTACAAAATAGTAACAGGACTCGATAAAATTGATAGTGAAGAATTCCTGAGACCCGGAACTTCAAGAATAAGAGGTCATATACAGTATTTAAACTAACAAAACAAAGCTGCCAGAGAAATATAAGAAAGAAAATTCAGTTTTGTAAACAGAGTGGTAGACGATTGGAACAAGTTAGGTGAGGAGGTAGTGGAGGCCAAAACCGTCGGTAATTTCAAAGCGTCATATGACAAAGAGTGCTGGGGAGACGGGACATCACGAGCATAGCTCTCATCCTGTAACTACACTTAGATAATTACACTTAGGTAATTACTGACTGATGCAGTTGTATAATCAAACCAGTCTTATCGCACGATCATCCCATGTGACTGATTAGATAACTTAAACACCAGAAAATACAGAAAAATATCTCCATTTTGATTTGTTTACTGTAATAAGCTGAAGACAATATTCAACAAAATTCATGACTGAACTGAATTAACCAATGCCTGTATGATAACATGAAGCAAGATGCTGTCGCTAATGACACCACAGCAATTGTTATGGTATCGTGGGAGGATCTTTCAATAACAAAAGTAATACTGGGAATATATTACCAATTGTAAGTCCATATGAATGTAGTTGACTGATCGCTTTGCTTCTCTACAACAAGATATTTAAATCATTTGTGTGTACAGTAAGTCGACAACCATTTATAATGTCAACCTCAACCTGTCAGTACAATAAGCAATGGAAATGTACTAGAGTCCTTTACATCAACTTTTTTTTAGTTAATAAATGGCCATTAAGTGAATTAGTCCTAATGTTGTTCATCTTTAATTCTTTTTCTTTCTGAAGATAGTAATAAAAAGAGGTGTATCGTAATTGTGGCAGTTTACTTAGAACTGTACAGTAACCATAAAGATGTCTTTCCATGAAGTGAAATGACATTGATCTTTCAAAATTATGAAGGGCTAAATCCTTCTTAATACATTTTTGTTTTGTATTTCTTGGTGCTTTTAATGTTATAAAAGTCCCTTAAGTTATCATTCTACATTATATAAAAATATTAATCATGTTAATTAAAGCTAGTGGATATCTTGAGAGGTTTTCCCCTAATATGTTCATAACAAATCTATTGTGTTTTTGTATGTGTAATTTTTTTAAGAAATCAAGTGAGATTGCTTGTCTTTTAATAGATGTAAGGTCAAAATTTTGAATGGTTTGACTGTACAGTATTGCATGGTTTTTGTTTTGTCTGAACAGATATTAAAATATTTTGCTTTCAGATTATTATTGTTTTAATGTTTACAAGCTGTATTAACTCGTCACCTCAGCTTGTGTGTAGACAGATCAAGCTATTAAACTGAGTGTTTACAAGCCCCGCTAAGCCTCCCCCTCAGTCTCTTTAGTACTGTTCAGCTAGTTAACTGGTCAACATTTGGTATTCTGCTGGCTTTACCTTCTATAACCATAATTGACCAAGTGTAACTGTTGATTATTAATTGGGAAAACCCTTCATAGCCTACCACTTTCTTTTTCTTGCTTCTTGTCCAGGATTATTGTGATTATGGACAGTTGATCATGAAAATACATCATGTCAAGAGTTCGTCACAAATTACAGCATTAGTAATTTCGTTTACGTTATGTAGAATATTCAATCATTCTAATTTTTCAGTGACAGGCTGCATATTTGTGGTGAAGAAAGTGTGGTCTCCATTTGAACGGGGCATGTTTTGCCAGGATGAGTCAATCCGCTACCCGTTTACCGATCACGAAACAGTGTCTGACACGACACTCATGCTTTTTGGGGTGGCCATGCCCATGGGCTTGGTAAGTTGGGAAGACATTTCACACTTTGTCCCAACACTGGGCTCATCCCAGAATTGAATGTTGGGGCGATCAGTATGTGAGAGCAAAATACCATGAATGGTAGCCAGACAATGTGGGTAGTACTGTAACTTGTAGCTGGTCATGGCTGTTCACGATATGCTGGAAACAGTAGGAGGTGAATCTTGTCTTAACCATTAACGGCAATCCCTGGCTGCATTTTGATGCCTCAAATTGTGTTGACATTTGCTAGTAATGTATTCAACCACCTTGCGTTAAAGCATGAGTCGTCACCAATATCAATAACTCATATTCCTGGTCATCTCCAGCTATATTATTTAATCCAAAACAGAATTTGGGTTGGGTTTGAGGTATGCCAGTCTTTAATTAATGCTCGTTTAAATTGCGTTTTTTTTTTTATTTATTTTTAAAAGTAATATATTCGGTATAAATGCAAAATGGATGACAAAGACCTGATTGAGAAATAATATTTTTAGGAGTACAGTAACAGTGAAGTTAGAATGATTGTTAATGTAAAGTACAAATTTGAATTATACCAAAGCCAGAATAAGCTTTCCTGCTTCGTACTGTATTTGTAACTTGGGTTTTAGAAAAGAAGACAATGCATTGTAGATGTTAGTAAAAACATTTGTGTATAAAGAGCTTGCATAAGGAGGGGGGGAGTATCTTGTGTTTGTGTTTATAGCATTCCATTGATTATATGTTTTTGTTGGGTAGTGCATGCAATGAAAGCTTTAGTGATAGCTAAATAAATTCTTACTGAATTTAGGACATTCTGGTGTGTTCGCTCTGGTAGTATCATTTACACAGATATACCTGGTCCTCTACAGTATGTAAGCATTAAATTAAGAATATTCTTGAGCTTTAGGCTCATCCTTTCCCTTTTTGTTGCCAATGAAGCTGCTATTACTCAGGTACTATAGTCTAATTGATGGTGGAGTTTTTCTGAACAATTGCATTTGGTTATTGCCTAAGCTAAGATCTGCTACATTCTAATAGGAAACATTCTAAGGTTTGTGTGGTGATAGTGTGCGCCCCCCTTTCCCCCCCCCCAAGAAACTTTTGCTGTAGTCACTTCTTGGTGAAGAACCCATGGGAGGGTGTAAAGCATCAGAGCTATAGAATGATGAAACAATAGGAGCCAATACAGTAGTGTTGAGGATGGTAAAACATCCTGACACAACCTAGTGGGTTGTGTCAGGATGCTGCTAAAAATTCTTTAATTCCAATGACCATCCTTATTGTCTCCTGCATTTAATTTGCAGGGCTTAAGGTTGTTCATATCCTGGAATGTGCAAAATGTCATATTTGGGTGGATTCTTTGTTTGAGCCTTCATCTTGGTGACCATATTAAAAAACATGGAACAAGCTGGTGATTTGCGTGCCCCATTTTCTCAGGGAGCACTCCTATCTCTTGTATGATGAAAGGCTCTACCAAGAATAGTGATCACTGATTTTTGGATAGGTCAACACTTTCTTTTCTTGTCCAACTTTCTGTATACAGTAATTGCAATGGTTGTTATCCATTAGGTATCCCCTATCGCTTCCCCGAATTACTGGATGGTATCTCAGAATCACAGAAAGGCCTTATTGAAATTTGCTAATTTACCCAAGTTTAGATATTGTCTGGAATTCAGCCATGGTTCCTTTGTCTTCAGGCATTGTTGAATCTTCTGTAGCTCAGATTTTGTGCTAATTTTCTTTGTTCATCCATTCAAGCAACTCTGCTGAGTCCCTTCCCCCATCTTCATCAATCCAACATGCCTGTGGAACCTACCTCATTCATTAGATAGAATGTTTTTTTTTTTTTTGAGATATATACAAGAGTTGTTACATTCTTGTACAGCCACTAGTACGCGTAGCGTTTCGGGCAGGTCCCTGGAATACGATCTCCTGCCGCGAAGAATCGTTTTTTCATCCAAGTACACATTTTACTGTTGCGTTAAACAGAGGCTACAGTTAAGGAATTGCGCCCAGTAAATCCTCCCCGGCCAGGATACGAACCCATGACATAGCGCTCGCGGAACGCCAGGCGAGTGTCTTACCACTACACCACGGAGACTTTCTATTGATAATTCAAAGACATACAGCAGGTGTCAAGTGTAGGCAAAAGTGAAGGACAGCTTGGGCATTGGTCATGAAGCATATTGTAAAGTAAAATGTAAACATTCGCTGAAGCACGTATGTTCTGGATGCATCATGGTGCCACCTGGACCTTAACACAATGATGTTTGTAGCCACCTTGTTAGGATTAGTTATCTAGAGTCAGTTGGCTAATGTCTGACTATGAGAGTTATTTGCTATGCTAGATGTTTACCTTTTAACAAATTCTGTAATTTTGAAAAGTATTATTTTTTGTAATTAGTATTGTATTTGCTTATATTATGAAAATAGGTCATTTTTGCAGGCAGGAAAGCTTATCTGGTAATTTTAAGTGTTAACCCATTGTTCTAAGATGAATCTGAAAAATTACATATGGTGTTGAAATTATTTAGGCTAGACTTCTGCCCAAACTCGGTGAGTTGAGATCTAAAGTACAGCAAGTCGTTAGCAGGTGTATGGCCAAATCTCAATTTTTTCTCAGGTAATAGCATTTTTCCTGGGAGCCTTCTTTGTTATATTCTGTAGCCACTTACTCTTATCATTTATTCTTGTTTAGATTTGGATGCTCACTAAATTGCCACACTAATAAGCATGTCCGTTACTTACATAATGTCTTTGGTATGCTACTAATCATGACACCTGGATTTGGTATGAGTAATAACTATAACAATTAATCCCTTATGCTTCATCTGCAATATTTTACAGTATGTCTTCCCAGCTTTACCAGATATAGGGAGTATCAATAGATGGAACAAAATACGGTCACATTTGCCTGTGTTCTGTGCCCATGTTCTTAAAGGAGTTTTTATGTATTTATTTTGGTAAGCCTTGTGGTTATAATATAAAACAAAGACAGGGATATACACACATGTGATAAGACTTGTGTTGCCTTCAGAGTCGTTTGTTTGCTTATTTTTTATTAAGAATATTTATGTTGCTCTCACCCAATTCAAAGTTTCAGTTGGCTTGTCCACCCATTCCTCCCCTCCCACTCTACTGCTCATACAGTTAATGAGCGCTTCCATGCACAGGTAGATGCTTGAGTTGTGATATCCATTTACATCCCAATAACTGTTAACAATGGCCCTGGAGTGTAATCCTCTGCTGTGTTGTCAATTTTAATAATCATAATTTTTTAAATACAATATTTTGTAGATGTACTTAAACATGCTTTATGAGTTAATTTTTTGTAAGTGCATATATAACCTTCACTGTGGCATATTGTGTTTTTCAAGTATTGATTACAGTAGGATAAGTAAAGATAGCTACCCATTGCTGCTTCTTTTGAAATATAAATCAGTTTTTTTGTGCCCTGTTGTTCCTGCCATTCAGGGAAATAGAGGATCACTTATATTTTTACAGCTAATGAAGTACAGTATAGCAGTAGGACACTCTAGCTGGGTTTGCTGGTATAATCAAGGGAAAGGGAGGTATAAGGAAAACTAATATGAAGTGATCCCTATGTACAGCTTTGGACCCCACACTTTACAGTAGGCGAGCAGGAAGGATGCCATGCATGCTGCGGAACTAGCGAATGTTGCGCTGCCTCACTCATTTTTTGTCCCTTCTGTCCCTCTTGTTTTCCAGTGGCCATCCCTCTCCTCCTCTTCTTTCTGTTGGGCAAGCCATTTGAGCGAGGGTTTAACTGTGATGACGAAAGCCTCCGTTACCCTTATAAGGACTCCACAGTGAGCACAGGGGTGCTCTATGTGGTGGGCATGTTTCTGCCTGCCATATCGGTAAGTTGGTTGGTTCCCTCTTGCCCTTGCCCACCTTCCTAACCACCTGACCCAGAGTTCATTGTTCATCCCATAAATTTTTTTTTACATTTGTAATAGATGCAGTGTGCGTGCTTATACACAAGTTGTCAAAACAATAATTGGGGTTTTATTTAATTGTCCTATATTAATTGGGCTAATTAATCATTGATTTTTATTTCATGTTAAACTGAGGCAAAAGTTATGTTACTAATGCTTCTCATTAAGGGGTAACCACGGATATCACCTTCATGCAAGATGGCTAATACAAGTTGGGAGAGTGGTTCTACGCAGTATTGGGGCTTGAAACTGCAGATTTATGTACATTTAGCTTATTAACAAAGCAACTATTCACGGGGGAGGTTTTAATGCTTTTAGCATAAGACGATTGCTTATTGTAAATATCTACCAAATATATAAAACACTGCATTATATATAAGTACCATTTATATTATTCTATATTTCCAAATTCAGGAAGTGTGAACATTTAAAAAGAATTTTCCATATCCTCCATATCCTTATACTAGTTCCTTCCTAATCCTTTTCCCCTGTTTATCTTCATTTCCTTCTTGACCTATTGTGTTCTTTCCTGCCAAGACATTCAATCCTCGTTAATTTGCTTGAGCTCGACTAAATAATGTTTGTTGTAATATTTTGTTACACTTATTGTAAGGAAATGTGAGCAAGATTTAATGAGGCTTGATTGTTGTTCTTGTTGATGTGATGAGCACCGCAGCACTCCTGGGCACAGCACTAACTCGCCAATCCTGGCTCACAGATACCACAACTTTAATAAATCACTGTCTTGCCAAATTCTTATTAAAATTTTCAAATACTGTTAGACAACTCAAAACCCTAGGAGAAATTGTATTTAATTTGTAATTTGTTCTAATTTATGCTGATGTTTGTATTATTCTATTTATTACACTGTGTATTCATCACCTTCTATGACCTCATGACAATACAGGGAGGACTTAGATAATAATGGGTAAATGTTTTGAGAAAAAAGTAGTAGTTAATATCATCAGGCTTGGAGGAGGTGTACAAAGAAAAGGCAAAAGATGAGGCATCTCTAGTTGTCACCAATAGTGTGGTGATAAGAGTTTATCTAAATATTTATTACAAATATTGTGCAGTATGTATAGGCTTCTGCAAACAGAGAGAGCAACATAGTAAATGGAAGATGGCACAATTGTGGGATGCATCAAGTTAAAGTACTCGGGAAGCTCTGAGTGAAAGGTCATCCGTGATGGGCAGGAAATGCAAGTAATAAACCAAAAAAAAAAAGATCAAATTTTGCATATAAAGTAAAGTACTCTAGTGGAAATAATTTTTTTTTTTTTTTTTTTTAAGAACATAAAATGGCTGATTGAGGAGCTGTGAGTGATAAAATGAGCAAGAAGTTGGTCAAAACTATTGTATTGGAAGGTTGTGATGAATTTCAATAGGAAGGCAAGAGTGAAAGTTGGGAATGCAAGTTAGGGAGTGATAAAGGACAGAGGAAAGGCATAGAAGGAAGTTAGAAAATAAAAGTCTAGTCTCTTGGCAGTGGTATTGTATAGACAAAATTACATATACAGTATACAGTATATAATTAATGTGTGTGTAAATCACAAAAATTAACACAGGAAGAAAAATGGGAGTGTCAGACCACAAAGGAAGAATTGAAACAGGAATTTCCTTAAGTACTTTCGTATTTAATAATACATCTTCAGAAGGAACTCTCCTTCTGAAGATGTATTATTAAATACGAAAGTACTTAAGGAACTTCCTTAAGACATTAAAGTACAGTATAGAGGCATTAAAAGAAAATAGATGCAACAAAAACATAAGTGATGAACAATGACAATTTAGAAAGTTACTGAATATTTTGCTCAGATGTTTCCTTTAGGATGGTGGTCAAAAGAGAGTGAGAAAGAGATGAGGGTTAAAGTGAAGGTCAGTTTGACAGATAGAGCACTAGTATCATTGAAAGGTAGTGTGCTAGGTTAGGTTTACAGGTCTAGAGCCATTTAATCTCACGAACATAAACCTTGGAGAGAAGGGCTCTTGCACTTAATAGAATCATTTCAATGCTACAAGAGGCAATGTTTTAATGTGGATATATTTCAGTATTATAGTTCAGATATATGCTCAATTTGTAAATTATTTACAGTGATCAAAGGAGGGAGTTGTCTTATTGATCCTCATATAAGTGTATAAAAGGTTTATTTAACAGATCAACAGATCTCCAGTGTGTAGAGAGAAACCCCCAACCCCTACATTTTACGGTGTTAATCAGCTTAGCCGCTGTAGTTAGTGATAACAGTGAATGTAGATCCAGTAGTCAGATAACATGATGACCTTGTGCTTTTTAAGAAGGCTTTGCTGTTGATAGTTTTTATTTTATTTTTAGCTCCGTCATGGAAAATGGCAGTGCGTGTGAGCAATTATATTGTTTGTGGTATCTTAATGACCAGATGGATAGTTTGAATCCATACAGGCTTTGGTTGTCTGAGGCCTACTAACTAGTGATGAGCAAGTTGCACCCTGATGTTTGTGAAGCTGGGGAAGCTGCCATTGTAAGGCATTATAACTTCTGGTTGCAACGCCTGGTTCATGTTTGCATGTTTGTGCATTATGCTCCTCCTCTGTACCCTCTTTAACAGACTCTTTAAAAGTGCATGTGTTTGCATATGTATTTCATATATTGTATACTCATACATATGTTTATTTAACACATGTTAAATTCGTTTATTAGATATAAAAAAAATTGTATTCATTACAGTACTGCTTTAATATTCCTAATGTGCCAAAGGAAAGAAGCTATTGCTGGTCCACCTTAGGCATTAATTTAGTTTAGGGTTCACAATGCATCATTGCAGTCACCTGATGGACACAGGCATTATGAAAGACTGATTTTACAGTTTAATAAGGACTACAGTGTTGCAATAGTTGACTAAAACTCTGACATAGCATACATATGTGCCTAATAAGTAAACATGTGTTCATACCGTTACATATACTGTACATACATTCGTTCATGCCCTCCTATCCACTAAAGCATTCATTGTCATATCCAAAAAAGCATTCATTCAGCTGTATCCATAAAAACATTCATTCAATCATTTACACATGAGTACTTTTATCCATAAATGCACTCATATATACACAAATGCACTTCTATCCACAAATGCACTTCTATCCACAAATGCACTTCTATCCACAAATGCACTTCTATTTACAAATGCACTTCTATCCACAAATGCACTTCTATCCACAAATGCACTTCTATCCACAAATGCACTTCTATCCACAAATGCACTTCTATCCACAATTGCACTTCTATCCACAATTGCACTTCTATCCACAATGGCACTTCTATCCACAATGGCACTTCTATCCACAATAGCACTTCTATCCACAATTGCACTCTTGTCTACAAATGCACCCTCCTATTCACAAATGTACTTAATCGTGTCCACAAATAGCACCCACTCTTTACACAAAGTTTCTCTCATTTGCATACATAAGGTAATGATAGACTTGCAAAACCTGTGTGTTGAGAACATGTGCCTGAGTTTCTTGAATGTTTTGCATGTTTCCAAAACTGACAACTAAATGTGTTGATGTGATCATAGTTTGTTTTGATCAACACCAGGGCTGCATTAACAATACTGTACCTTCCTTGTAAATTCTAAATTATAAATGAAAGTCTGCATAGACATAGTACAGTAGTACATTTTACAATATTGTTTGCCATATATATATTTTTGTTTTTATAAAAATATAAATAAAGTAATTTTGAGATGCATGAAGTTATAATTGAAATATTTTTGCTATCAGGGTATTGGTCTATGCAGAATATTTGAGCAGTATAACTTTTGTAATGTCTCACAAAATCTTTAAATTGGTCCAGATGTGCCTGTTGGAGTGGTGGCGGATTCGACAAGAAGCAGTAGGCAAGCCAGTTATATTGTGTAACAAACAAGCTAGTTCTTGGTTTTGGGCCTCATACACCACAATAGGTGCGTTCCTTTTTGGATGTGCCTGTTCGCAACTATCTACCGACATTGCAAAGTACTCGATAGGAAGGTTGAGGCCACACTTCGTCAGTGTATGCAAGCCTGACTGGAGTAAGGTACATGCATTTCAATATCATTACCCTGTTTCTCACTTTCTACTATGTATCAGCCCAAAGAAATTTTAAATAATGTAACATTAATATCATTAGAGTAAGGTACACTTCTGTATTTAAATTGTTTTTGTGTACTCAAGGCTAAGGTACACTGTAAGTAATAACTAGTAGTCTTAAACAGGTTTGTTTCATATAAATCTTTGTACAT
This sequence comes from Procambarus clarkii, assembly GCF_040958095.1. Taxonomy (NCBI): domain Eukaryota; kingdom Metazoa; phylum Arthropoda; class Malacostraca; order Decapoda; family Cambaridae; genus Procambarus; species Procambarus clarkii. Next base: position 14,860 of record NW_027190839.1, read on the forward strand.
TCTTTTCATCTGTTTACAATAGTTGGAAATGTAATTTCAAAATAAGAATTTAAATAAAATTCATGTGGAAGAATGGAACTGAAGCATATTGTTGTCTTTCAGATTAATTGTACTGAAGATTATATTGATCCCATTCCCTGTACATCAGATGATGCTCATAGAATGAAGGAAGCTCGGCTTTCATTTCCATCTGGACATGCTTCTTTCTCTGCATTTACAATGATATACTTAGTGGTAAGTGCACTAAATAGTATTTAACTTCATCAATACAGGTGGCCCATGATCTACATGTTATTTGAAAGCTCATATTTAGGTTTATGTTGGCAAACACTTTTATACAAAATTTGGAGGTGCATTGGTGAACTTCCGGTTGAACCTATCCATGCAGGTTGAGCATGGATAGACTGCACCAATCCTCAGGGCTGTTGTGTTTTTGGCAATGAGATGGGTTACTGCACACCTTACATCCATGTGTTTTACTAACTTTTTTTCTGCACTTCCCAAGATTTCTGTATTATACTATGTACTGAAGTTGTCTGGAAAGTGGAGAGCATGAGAATGCTGGAGAGCAATGAGAATAGGTTCTGAGAATGATGTAATGGCCAGACATGCTGTGCCAGGAATAAATGATGATAGTTGCAAAGTAAGTATGTGCAATTAACAAATGTAATTTGTAATAATATTTAAAGAGTAAGTGAATATATCATCATGCATATGATGAAATGGAAGAAAAGCCTTAATTGATTATATAATTGTAGATAAAAGTGTGTTGCAATACAAAAGCAATGGGAGGAATACTCAACCAAGTACTTCCTCTCATTCTGTTACTAGTTTGTACACAACCACCACACCAACTTAGCATCCTGACTAAACATTCTTTATATACCTCCCACGTATCAAATTTTGCTTTGTACTCATCAGTCGACCCCTTCTCTGTCAACTTTCACCTTTTACATATATGTGAGTGGCCATCCTCCATTTCATTCAACCTTATCTTACATAACACTATAATATCATGTAATCTTCTATACATGGACTCCTCCACCTCTTTCACTTTTTAAATTTAAATTTGAAGTTAAATGAGGTTAAATTTCTTTCATATGTTTTTGTAACTCATCCATCTTGACTCTGATACTAGTCTAGTGTCATATCTCTTGCTTAGTTTTGGATTTAATGAGATAAGGACTCCACGCTAGTGACACATGTTCCAAAATATATCTTTGATGTGTGGAGCAAACAGTGCCTAAATGACTCTGTGGTCAGGTTACTAAAGGCAATTCTTATGTTAGCCAGCTTTTCATGTGCAGTTGATGATATCCATTTGATGGCGAATTTTGGAAAACAGGTTCGATGTGATATCAACACCTAGGTCTTTTTATTTTTTCCAATTTTGAAAGGGACTTTCTCTCCCATTTGGTACTTGTGTTTGGCCTCCTGTTACCTGCATCTAGCTTCATTACTTTGCACTTTCCTGGATTGAGTATGCTGCCAAGGTCTTTCTGACAGTCCACAAAATATGTAGTGTGCCCATTCTTCTGTCTCATTGTAATAAAATTCCTGTTTGTGTGATGAATTTTGTCGTCTCTAAACCCATGCTGGTGTTCTGCATTAAATGCTCTTCTCTTTCTTGATTTCCTACCAATTTCTTTTCAGTGGTATTTTTCATCATCCTATATAGTACAGTATGCATGTAAGGAATTAGTGACCTTCATTTTAATGCTGCTTGTCCCTTTTTTTCCTCTCTCTTTCTCGCCACCGCAGTGGCTGTCTTCTTTCTGGTAGTTCGCTTTTTTCTAGTGACGTTATATATGTCCTAGTAAATAAAACCAGCATTGCCCAATGTTTCCGCCACCTATCTTAGTATCCATGGTGAAACCCTGTTTGGTCCCCACAGTCTTAGTTGTGTCCAGCTCTAGCAAGTAGCTCCTTCATCTCTGGTAATCTGAGTCCTCCTATGCTTGCTTGGCTTAACTTCATCCCTATAATTTTCTGTAAATATATTCTTCCCTAATCAGTTTCATAAACTGTTCTTTACTATTTCTCCCCCCTGACCTTACTATGGAGTAGCTTGGGTCGTCTATGTTTTATTTGCAATTTCATTCTCAAATTGTCTTTGTTTCTCTTCTCACACTGACATATTCATTTATGGGCCTCTAGTAGCCCTCTCTACTCTTTTATTCTGTTACTCCTGAAATTTCTCAATTCCCTCGTGCTAATGTGTTTTACATCATTACAACCATGCTTAAACAGTTTAATCCTATGTTTTTTCTTAGTCCTCTCTTCAGATAGTAACAAACTTGTTGACTGCTTTCTAAAAAATGTCAGTGAGCAGTTTAATAGTACAATACTGTAAATTATTGCAATCATCTTTAGTTGTAAATGATTGAGTTGATGAATTTGCTTACTTGGAGCTAGAAATAAATAAAAATAGGAGTCATTCTATATTATCTTAATTTAAATTTTAAGCTTAAGAATTGGCTTATATTTGCTAAAGTCCTTACAAGGTATAGATAATTATCAGTGTGGCTTACATTACTTAATACCTTGTTTTCTAACACAGAATGTTGTTAGATATATGCTGTTTATATTTCAGATCTACCTTCAAGTGCGATTTAAATTCAAATCACCCAAATTGGTTCGTCCTTTCCTGCAATTTGTGTGTTTGATGATGACTTTTGCCTGTTGCCTGTCCAGGATTTCTGACTACAAGCACCACTGGTCAGATGTTCTCTTTGGCTTCCTACTTGGGACAACTGTAGCATTCCTCATTGTAAGTTGACCTCATGTCTCTTCACACTTCATTTTAGCAATGCAGTATTTTGTAAAGTTTTTCTCTGTTGAGGTAATATAATTTTGTCATTTTAAATTATGGTTAGTTTCCATTAGTTTCCTTGTGTGAAGATTAATGTAATATATTTTAGCACATGAATTTTTATTGTGAAAAGCTTTTGGCAGTGACCCTGATAGAAACATAAAAGCATTCATTCTTTCATTTTTACACCATACAACCCTCTAGTCGATGTATGTGTCGGATCTATTTCGCGGTTGGCAGTATCACCCTAAGCGTCATCCTGAGGTTGAGGAGGCCATGCAGCTGCAGAATTGTAGTCGCTCGTCATCCCCAACCAAGATAGACTTTGTTTAAAGCATCTCAGGGTCAGGGTCAACATATTATGTTTGGCAATCTGCAATCGTGTGCTTTATAATAGATTTGCATTTCATTTGCTTGTGTGTTTTGCTTCATTGTCATTTTTATATTTTGCTTCTGTCTGTATTATTTGTGCATGCATGCAAATGGATATTTAATAAGGATTTAAGTTTGTGAAATAAGTTATACATTTATTAATTGAGGAAGGAATATGCAAGTTAAATTCCATTCACAGACACCCACTCCCCCCAGTGATTTCTCTTGCTTTGTATATGATATGTTGATATGAGTAGATGACAACATGCCTATGGCATTGTACCATAAGACAAACATAATGTTGCACATATTTGTCAGAACTATATTGGAATGTTATTGAGTTACAGAGCATCACTTGGTTTCCGAACCCCTTGGGGACGAGACTCGTCGGTTATCATGTAAGTTCATAAACGAGAAATGGAGGGAAAAAATAAACTAGAAATGTAAAAAAAAAAATTATCGAAAAATGTCGGAAAAGCTCTAGGAGAAAAAAATTGACAGGTTCTTAGCGTAAATGCGACAGTATTTTGTTTGTACTCACCAATAAGAAAAGTCCTGATCCGCTTATGTTGACGTCGATGTTGATGAAGCATAGTTATTTACATGAAAGAGGTGGTGGTGGATGTTGATGGTTCTGGGTTGACTGGCAGTTGTTGGGTTGACTGGGTCATCATGTGGTGAGTCAGGTGCAGGTGAGGCAATGCGAGCTTTCTTGGAAACCATTGCAAAAGACTCTTTAATTGACATTTGTTTCATTCCCTTTGATCTTGTTTTTAAAAACTTCATGTACAAATTGTACAGACTCATCATGTCCTTAGTTTCAAACTCGCTGTAACTCGTGTCCGTAAATGCCATAATGTCTTCAAAATGTTGCTGAACTTTTTCAATATTACATTTTTCCTTTAACGTTTCTTCATCATCTTCCTCTCCATCTTCTTTATTGCACTCTTCTGGCTTTTTTGCTACACAACTAATTCTATAATTTCATCATCAGTCATGTTTCGATTATTTGGGTCTTCTTCGTCAAAAATCTATCCACCTATCTATGTCATCTTCTATTGTTTCAGTCACTAGTTCTGCTCTCAGTTCAGGGGACTTAATTCCCTTGACATAGGCTAGGAGTTCCTCTCTTAATTTTTTCCTCTCGCTAACTTTCTTAACCGTAAATCCTTCAAAATCTGCCTCGTCATCTTCCTCAGGAAACAGACTAGACGTAGGCCAAAGATTTTTCCAACCATTTCTGTGTTGTCTGCTGTACCTCATCCCATGCACTAGCAATAGTCCAGATAGCTGACTTTATTGTGAAGACTTTATAAAAGTCCTTAATAGTTCCTCGCTGATTATTAAGACATCTGGCAAACATCCTCTTGTAGTGGTGGTGTTTAATTATTCCTTGATCCATGGGTTGGATCTGTGAAGTTGCATTGGGTGGTAAGAACATTCCAATAATATTGCCATTTACCAGCTCATCACCTCGTGGATGCGTTGAACTATTATCTAGCAGCAGCACAACTTTGCTCTTTTGCGGGAGGCCAACACTTTTCAGGTGCTCCTTCACCTCGGGTACAAAGTTCTTATTAAACCACTCAACAAATATTACTCAAGACATCCACGCACTTGGCTGGTCCTTATAAATCACAGGGAGGCACCTAGCTGACTTTAAAGTCCTGGGGTTTTTACTAATCCCAATCACAAGTAATTTTAATTTGTGCGTGCCACCTGCATTTGCACAGCACAACAAAGAAACTCTGTTTGTTCTGTTTATAACCACCTGAAGGATCTTCTTCACCACTATGAGCCATCGTGTCTGTGGGTAGCATACGCCAGTACAAACCTGTCTCGTCAGCATTATAAATTCTCTCCGCAAATTTACTTGCATACTTGTCAGCACCAACAATGTCAGCAGATTGTCTTTCACCATGTACTTTAATGAACCTAATGCCATGGCGGGTTGTAAAGCTTTTGAGATCCATCGCTGTATACAGCAGTAATTTTCTATATAATTTCTATATACTGTACAGAGTAATTTTCATTGCTTGGTGAAATTCACTTGCATTTGTGGTGCCTTTTCCACGTGAATTCCATATGAAAAAAGATACAAAACAGTACTTTTGCTAATGCCATATTCAGCACACACGACACTTCTTGTGACACCGCTCTCCCCTTCTTAATTATTTCAACTTTCTTCTCAAATGTCATCACTGACTTCTTTCTTTTACGTAACCTGCTTGTTGATGCTTTCGGTGACACAATGCGTGCATTTGGAGCCGACATGGTGCACGAATGTTCCTTGATTGTGGTGATATGTAAAACAAATTCACGGAATGAGCACTCCAGTCTCGTGACAAATCAAAACAATGGGAACAATAGGCCGTGAATCTGTGACGTCACAAGGTGGCAGGCACTAGAGTGGTGGTGCCCGACACGGTCATTGGGCAAACTAGACCATCTCCCACCCACCCACCCCCCGGGCCGGCATGACGCTTGGTGGACCACTTCCCTACCCGAACTTGGTTCGTGTAGGGTAACCCCAACCCTGGCCAGCGCAAGACTTTGCGGACCGCTTCATACCCGACCTTAGTTTGTGTAGCGTGACTCCCCCAACCCCAATGGGGAAACTGAAAGTTTCGGATAACTAAAGTTTGGAAACCAAATGGTGCTCTGTATTACATTGTGCATGTTGATATAAGAACCATGTGCAGATTCTTCTGATTGCATTAGTAGGATAGTAAGGCACTAATATGGTTGAAGAATTGAGCTTCGTTCTATTTATGTAAATATGTCATGAACAAACATTTTTTTACATCAGAATGAAATGCTTAATGAGGGACATAAGAGAGAATGTGAGAATGGAATTCTCAGATGAAACAAATTAAAGATGTAATATTGCATTATGTTGAAGTTAATATACGTGTAGTGTTGCATTGAAACATAGTGCGTCCTCACTCCAGCAACTCTCGCTCTAGCTACTCCTGGGTGGTCCGAACAAATTTTAATTGAACCAATTTATTTGGTGAAACGCACTAATGTTTAAGTGAAGATTATTTATCCAAGCCATCGCCGAGACAGTGTTTCTGGAGGGGGTTGTGTTATCAGCCATTCATGAGCCACCTAATCAAAGTGTAAATTATTGTACAATGCTTAAAACTTTTAATCAAACTTGAATATAACAATACTGTATTTTAAAAATATATATTTATGTGTAATTTGCAAATTATAAAATACCTTTACTAATACTGAATTGAAAAAATACCTGCATACATAAGACAACCAAAAGTGAATATTATTTTGCTTCCATGTATTAATTAATAATGCTTGTCATTATTAATTAATACATATTATTAACATATGTATAAAATGTCACCAAAGCATAAGCTAGACCAGCACCAAATAAAGAACTACGTAGATCACTAGCCGAGAGCGCCAAACAGCAACAAAATGTTTCTAATCTCTTCAGGGTTGTCAACTCCACACTTGTCCTACAGCGTTAATTTTGGTATCGCTGAGATAGCAATAAAATTCCCTACGCGGACATATGCATATATATGTTGAATCATGGTCTCTGCCCACCTGCAAGAGTGTGGGAAGTGGCCAAAGTGTTACCCCTTACCGCACACCTGACGACACATCTGGGAAACCACGCTTAGGAAGTGTATACGCTTTTCACTGTCCTGACTTTAATTTTCGATGTACCTATTTCAATTCTGTAGCAATGTGTTCGCAATAGAATGTTCTAGAAGAACATACGTATAAAAGTTCAACACAGCATAAGTTAGAATGGCACCAAATAGAAAACTATGTTGAACGATATGCGTGCGCGGCAAAAACCGACGAAATGTTTTTGCTATTTTCATGTTTGTCAATTTTACACTTGTTGTACACTGTATTTATTTGTAGGACAGTGATCGCAATAAAATTCCCTACACAGACATATGCATATATGTTGTTCCATCACGTTTCTGAATGCGTTTCCTTCGCTGCACTTCATTAGTGTCTGCATTGTGCAAGTTGGTGATGAGTGAGACAACGCGCTTGTCTTTCCATAGTATAACAAATGTGTTATCTTTGCGCTGGTACAGGGTGGTATCCAATGCAATTTTACCCTTTGTCTGCTGTTGCAGTTCCTTTGGTGCGCCATGTTGCAGTCTAAGTGTGCCACATATGTAAACCCCAACTTCTCGTAACTTCTCTGTCAGGGTAACTGAGTTATCCATGTACAGATGATAACCCTTGTTCACTAGGAGCTGAATCAACCCCATGACAGTTTCCACTGTAGTTTTTCCAATGCCACAATATACGTCAAAATCATATCTGTAGCCAGATGTTGATTCAGCCAACATGTAAAACTTTATACCATATTTGTCTGGTTTGTTGGGATTGTACACCTTGAAAGAGAGTTGGCCATGCCATGGCATCGTACCTTCATCCAAACTCAATTCTTTTTTGGAACATATACTTCTGCAAATTTCTTTGTAAAATACTCCATCACTGGTCGCAGTTTTATCAACCTCTCAGGATTGTTCTCGGGAACTGTTGTTGTTATACGTATGAAAGAACTGGGCAATATGTTGGAACCGTCTCGACGATGTGGATTAGATAGATCTCAAAAGGCTTAGGAACCTGTGCATCAGTAGACTGAAGGGTGAGAGGCAGGACCAAGGAGCCAATGCTCAATCTTAGCTAGCACAGTTAGGGGAGTACATAGCTGAGACATGCCCACTTACAGTAGGGATACTCCCAGAACAAAAACGTTATATTTTGTTGGTGAATATTTAAGGAAAATATTACTAACCAAATGTTTTTACTATTATTTAGAACTAAAGGGTGGAGAATAGCTAAATAAATAATGTGGGTATGCCATTGCTAAGTTGTGTTGGTCCACCAAGAAAGTGTAGCAAGGTGCCATCATATTGCAGAAATCCAGAAGTTTGTCATTCGACATATGGTGTTCTTTCTGGCACTTCAAGTTCTAAACCCACCATGATATGCAAGGTTATAGTGTGCTGTATTTTAAATGTTGCAGCTGGTTTATAGGAATAAATATGCCAGAGTAGAGGAGGAAGGGCCTTATTAACTATGCTTATCACAGTATTCATCATTAAAGCCAAGATACAGGTGCTTAGATTTTACAGTAACCAACCCTGTAAATTTGTGCTGCTAGAAACTAATGCTTATACTGTTGATAAAATATGGGATTTAGCATGTGTGACATTTCTGCTATATACACATCATAGTAGTTTTCTATTTGTTCTGTATAGAATAGTAAATAAAAACTCAACAGCACTAGTACTAACTGATCATTCACCTTTTATCTTAGACACACATTTTGGAGGATTTTATAGTTTTCTCTGAGTATATGTTATTTATGTAAAATGTGTTGATTAAACAATATGTGTTGATTTTGCACATGAAATTTTTAAATATTCTAATGGTTTGTATTTCGTCTTTCCAGTCGCGATATGTATCGGATCTTTTTCAAACTGATTCACATCAAATAGTGGACGGCAAGGGCCAGACAGTCTTCCTACAAGATCGGCGTTTTATGGGTAACGAAAGTGAGAATAATACCGGCCGTACAAATCTAGATGATTAGAGTATATATGAGGTCAGATGTACAATATTTTTTGTTGCCTAAACAATGTATAAATTTCAATTTTTTTTTTTTTTTTTTTTTTTTTTTTTTTTTTTTTTTTTTTTTTTTTAGACCTTGTCAGGTTAGTTATGACACCCCATCCCCCCCCTCATGTTTTATGAACAATTTTAGTAGGGTTTGATATTAATTATCCAAATTACCCAATTTATGGGTTTGATATATTTTTCCCATTTTTATGGTTTACATTACTTACCTCATTCTCATGGATAGTGTATCAGAGTGGTTTGGACATCTTTTGTAAGTGATGGAGAAATAAGATATTTCTCTAAAATAAAATTTGACCTTCATGATAACTTTAAAAGTTACAATACCAAAAGAGACTTGATGGAGTGAGGGGATATTTGCTTAAAGTTTAGACTGTGTGGCTGCCTGCTTGCCCAGATATTGTGGATTTTACGTATTTGTTTCATTTTACATAAAAATGTATTACTGTTTTGTATATGACAGACCTGTATAGAAATACATTTGATCTCTTTTTTAAAAGGAATGATAACATTGGTTAACAAAAATTAAGTGTGTGTGTATTAAAGCTTTTAATTCTAGATTAACTTTTATCAACGTGTCTACAAAGAGAGTTTCCGGTCTTGTAATGTTCATAACTGGTGCCTGGAGCTAGCAAATGCTGCCATCCATTGCTAGCAGGATCAAGTGTTTCCCAAATGCAATAACACAGAAGCCAGCAAGAGTGCCCTCTTGAAACCCTCACATTTACATTTCATACTTACTTCTACAGCTTGTTTTAAACGTAATAGAATATTGCAATTAATTGTTTGTTTGTAAGTAATGTTCTCTTGTTCAAGATTGTACCATTATGAATGCATAATTATTAATGCTAAACATAAAATAAAGAGTATTATTTTTCTTACTTTGAAATTTAAGAGGAAAGAATGTAAAGAATGCAAAAGTAAAAAAGGGTCAAACTGAATTTTTGTTGTATTATGCAACTAAATTAGGTCAAATTCCTTGCCAAGTATATTTACTGGTTTGATATTAATTGGGAAGACTTGTGGCCTGGTATCGAGTCATTTGACCCATATTATCTGAAAATTTATTCAAAAGGTTGCTGTTTATTTGAAAAAATGTACCGTAATTGCACAGTTGGAAAGTGCATCTCTCTTACTTGAAATGTGAATCTTAAATCATTTTAGTGCCATTGTGTGAGAAGATGGGAGGAGAGGTGAAGCTTGTGTAAGGCTTATCAATGTTAAGGGCATCATGCCACTATTCTCTTCAGAGTACTCTACACTATATTAAATTATTCTTGCTCTTTTTAGGAATTCACTCTAAAACACTCAATTTTATCA